>NC_053162.1:125319646-125619646 GCF_016835505.1 Polypterus senegalus
CGCTACAGGGAGACAGGAAGGACAGCTGATCATCCTCGCAATGGAAGAACCCGGATCTCAATCCCATTGAGCACGTCTGGGACCTGTTGGATCGCAGGGTGAGGGCTAGGGCCATTCCCCCCAGAAATGTCCAGGAACTTGCAGGTGCCTTGGTGGGTGAGTGGGGTAACATCTCACAGCAAGAACTGACAAATCTGGTCCAGTCCATGAGGAGGAGATGCACTGCAGTACTTCAAGCAGCTGGTGGCCACACCAGATACTGACTGGTACTTTTGATTTTGAGCCTCCCTTCATTCAGGGACACATTGTGAAACATTTTTAGTTTATGTCTTATGGTGTTGACTCTTTTAGTGTTCATACAAATATTTACACATTAAGTTTACTGAAAGTAAAAACAGTTGAAAGTCAGAGGACATTTCTTTTTTTGCTGAGTATATATATACTGCTCAAAAAATTAATGGAACTCTTAGAGAAAAGCCATGCAAAATGACACCTTTTATTTGTAATGGGACTCTTTTTAAACAGAGTAACATCAAGTCAATGAAACCTCTGGGATATTGATCTGGTCAGTTAAGTAGCAAAGGGGGATGTTAATAAAATTAACAGCAGGTGCACTAGAGGGGTAACAATGAGACAACCCCCAAAATAGGAATGGTTTAACAGGTGGAGGCCGCTGACATTTTTCCCTCCTCATCTTTTCTGACTGTCTTTTCACTAGTTTTGCATTTGGCTACTGCATACTCTACTGGTAGCATGTGGTGATACCTGGACCCTTCAGAGGTTGCACAGGTAGTCCAACTTTTCCAGGATGGCACATCAATATGTGCCATTGCCAGGAGGATTTCTGTGTCTCTCAGCACAGTCTCAGGGGCATGGAGGAGATTCCAGGAGGCAGACAGTTATTCTAGGAGAACTGGACAGGGCCATAGAAGGTCCTTAACCCATCAGCAGGACCGGTATCTGCTCCTTTGGGCAAGGAGGAACAGGATAAGCACTGCCAGAGCCCTACAAAATGACCTTCAGCAGTCCACTGGTGTGAATGTCTGTAACCAAAAAATCAGAAACAGACTTCATGAGGGTGGCCTGAAGGCCCAACATACTCTAGTGGGCCCTGTGCTCACTGCCTGGCACCATGGAGCTCGATTGCCATTTGCCATAGAATACCAGAATTGGCAGGTCCACCACTGGCGCCCTGTGCTTTTCACAGATGAGAGAAGGTTCACCCTGAACACGTGTGATAGACGCAAAAGGGGCTGGAGAAGCCATGGAGAATGTTATGCTGCCTGTAACATCGTTTAGCATGACCAGTTTGGTGGTGGGTCAATGATGGTTTGGGGAGGCATATCCATGGAGAGATGCACATACCTCTACAGGCTAGATAACAGCACCTTGACTGCCATTAGGTTTCCGGAATGAAATCCTTGCACCCATTATCAGACCCTATGCTGGTGCAGTGGGTCCTGATTTCCTCCTGGTGCACGACAATGCCCGGTCTCATGAGTATGCATGCAGTTCCTGGGGGATGAAGGAATTCATGCCATTCACTAGCCTCCACGCTCGCCTGACCTAAATCCAATAAAAAAACCACTAGGATATTATTTTGTGGTTCATCCGAGGTTGCACCTCAGACTGTCCAGGAGCTCAATGATGTCCTGGTCCAGATCTGGGAGGAAATCCCGCAGGACACCATCCGTCGTCTCATTAGGAGCATGTCCTGAGATTGTCAGGCATGCATACAAGCACTACTGAGTACAATTTTGAGTTGCTGCAATGAAATTTCAGCAAAATAGACTAGCCTACCACATCATTTTTTCACTTTGATTTTCAGGGTGTCTTTGAATTCAGCCCTCTGTAGTTTGATAATTTTCATTTCCATCAAACAATGTTACATCTTTTCGTTCCTAACACATTACCCAGTCCATATCAGTATAGATATCCAGCATGATTTTTTTCCCATTGAGATCTGATGTTGCCCTGCGGTGGGCTGGCGCCCTGCCCGGGGTTTGTTCCCTGCCTTGCGCCCTGTGTTGGCTGAGATTGGTTTCAGTGGACCCCCGTGACCCTGTAGTTAGGATATAGTGGGTTGGATAATGTATAGATTGATCTGATGTATTTTTAAAGTGTTCCTTTAATTTTTTGGAGGAGTTTATATTTATATATAAGTCCAGAGTTAAAACATTCCTTGTTGTGAGAATGAACAAAGCAAAAAGAGAAATAAAAAGAAGAAAAAAAGAAAACAAAAGAGCAATAAAGGCCTCAATGGTATTAGCAGCCTTTAAAAAAAAAAACAACAAAAACCGAACTCTGCTTGAGCCTGTTTCCTAAACATGACTCCTCAAAAAAAATCTCACAACCTTTTTTGATTCATAGAAGCCTCACCACCAGATCCTCTATGTCTCGTGCACCTCACACACAATGAACCTGTCTCTCAAGTCTCCATTATCAATCAGAAAAAGCTCCTCCTCTTGTGGCCACAACCGTACTTATAAAGAAAACTTACAAACCAAGAGTGAGGGCGCTACCTACAACTACACGCTTATTCAGGAAGTGGTCTCCTGAGGCAGAACAGGCTCTGAGAGACTGCTTTGGAACTATGGACTGGGATATCCTGCAGGGGTTACATAGTGAGAACATTGAGGAGGTTGCTGACTGCACTACTGACTACATCAACTTCTGTATGGACATTGTAGTTCCAGTAAGAACAGTACACTGCTATGCTAACAACAAGCCATGGATTACAAGTGACATCAAGGCCTTTTGAACCAGAAGAAAAGGGCTTTTAAAGGCGATGATCAGCATGAGCTCAAGCGTGTGCAGAAGGAACTCCGAGTTCAGCTCAGGGTGGTGAAGGAGCAGTACAGGAAAAAGCTGGAGCAGAAGTTTCAGAATAACAGCATGAAGGAAGTGTGGGATGGGATGAAGATCATCACTGACTGCAGCTCGAAGCGGTGTGACACCATTGAGAGAGCAAACCAGATGAACAACATCTTCAACAGGTTTGACCACCCTAACCCACTCTCACCTCGGAGTACTGCACCCTCCACCCATTCTTCTGCTGATACCAGCATAGGAGAGAGTTTCCCCCAATCCACAATTACAGCAGCACAGGTAAGCAGAGAGCTGGGGAGACTTTGTGCCAGTAAAGCAGAGGGTCCAGATGGAGTATCGCCACAACTGCTGAAGGCCTGTGCGTTGGAGCTGGGGAGTCCTCTACAGCGCATCTTCAACCTGAGCCTGGAACAGGATAGAGTCCCGAGGCTTTGGAAAACATCTTGTATCACCCCAGTCTCAAAGGTATCATGTCCTAGTGAGCTGAACGACTTCCGGCCAGTCGCTCTGACGTCACATGTGATGAAGACCATGGAGAGACTGCTGCTTCACCACCTGAGGCCACAGGTCTGCCACGCTCTTGACCCTCTGCAGTTCGCATACCATTAGAAAGTGGGAGTGGAGGATGACATCATCTATATGCTACACCGATCCCTCTCCCACTTGGACAGAGGCAGTGGTGCTGTAAGAATTATGTTGCTGGACTTCTCTAGTGCCTTCAGCAACATCCAACCTCTGCTCCTTAGGGACAAGCTGACAGAGATGGGAGTAGATTCATATCTGGTAGCATGGGTCGTGGACTATTTTAAAGACGGACGTCTCAGAAACTGCAGGTCTGACATTGTGGTCAGCAACACAGGAGTGCCGCAGGGGACTGTACTTTCTCTGGTCCTGTTCAGCCTATATACACCAGACTTCCAATACAACTCGGAGTCCTGCCACGTGCAAAAGTTTGCAGACGACACTGCTATCGTGGGCTGCATCAGGAGTGGGCAGGAGGAGAAGTATAGGAAACTAATCAAAGACTTTGTTAAATGGTGCAAACCACCTACAACTGAACACCATCAAAACCAAGGAGCTGGTGGTGGATTTTAGGAGGCCCAGGCCACTCATGGGCTCCGCGATCATCAGAGGTGACTGTGTGCAGAGGGTGCAGACCTATAAATACCTGGGAGTGCAGCTGGATGATAAATTGGACTGGACTACCAATACTGATGTTCTGTGTAAGAAAGGACAGAGTCGACTATACTTCCTTAGAAGGCTGGCATCTTTCAACATCTGCAATAAGATGCTGCAGATGTTCTATTAGACAGTTATGGCGAACGCCTCTACTATGCGGTGGTGTTCTGGGGAGGCAGCATAAAGAAGAGGGATGCCTTATGCCTGGACAATCTGGTGAGGAAGGCAGGCTCTGTTGTAGGCACAGAGCTGGACAGTTTGACATCCGTGGCAGAGCGACGGGCACTGAGCAGGCTCCTGTCAATAATGGAAAATCCACTGCATACACTGAACAGGATCATTTCCAGACAAAGGAGCAGCTTCAGCGACAGACTGCTGTCACTGTCCTCCTCCACTGACAGACTGAGGAGATCGTTCCTCCCCCACACTATGCGACTCTTCAATTCCACCCGAGGGTATAAACATTAATATTATACACAATTATTGTCTGTTTGTTATACCTTCATTGTTATCACTCTTTAATTTAATAATGTTCTTTATCAGTATGCTGCTGCTGGAGTATGTAAATTTCCCCTTGGGATTAATAAAGTATCTATCTATCTATCTATCTATCTATCTATCTATCTATCTATCTATCTATCTATCTATCTATCTATCTATCTATCAACTCAATTCCCAATTGCCGTACAGCATGTGTACACACACGGAGACACCATTTTAGTCCAGCAGGGGGACTTGCAAACCTCAAACAAACATCAAAGCATTAACAAACAAAATAAATATAATCGAACACTATCTAACATAACAAACCACAATTTCAACTAAACTCGCGATTACTAAAAAAAAAATGTTACGGTGTACATCAAATGCTAAACAAAATGGACTCTACTGTAGCTGTCATTCTGAATTCCTCCACTATGCTTAGCCTCAGTGCCAACTTTAAAATACCGGCTGGTAAACATTAACTACTATGTCTGAGCCCCTTAGCTGAAACTAATCACCAAACATACAAAAATACAGAAACAACCTGCCGGAAATTCTAAAACCTTGTAAACATCTTGTTTATCACTTGAATTTATTGCTGCTCACGTTAATGCTTACGGAGCATCTAGTTGCTGTCTGTCCAATTGCACAGTACTGCATTTGCATCCTGGTGAGGTTATAACTAGGGGTGACCAACTCCAATTCTGGAGAGCCAGAGTGGTTACAGTTTTCATTCTAACCATTTTCTTAATTAGTGAATAGCTACTAATTCACTTCATTTAATTTATTTGCAATTTAAGACTCAGACCCTTTAAGTCAGGGCTGAACAACATTGATCCTGGAGGGCAGCACTGGCTTCAGGTTTTTGTTCCACCTAATAGTTACATGAGAAATCTCTCATTGTTAATGAAGCATTTATTGCTCAAGTGACAATTTTCTTTTTAATTTAAGTTGTCTCGCTTGTTAAGATTTTGAACCCTTAATTGCTGATTTTAATCTTAAACAACTGTATTCATTGTTTTAACTGTTCCTTTATTAGCAATAAGTTGCAAATGATAAAGCAACCAGCAGGTATACATCTAGCTTGTCACCATTTCCACTCCTGTGTATTCATCATTCACTGTTTAGTTTAATTAACTACTCAGAAGGAAACTGAAGGGAAAGTGAAGAACTGAAACTCATCCGATTTAGGCTTTATATCACTTGGATGATACATGTAAGAATGTGTTAAGAATGAACTGACATGGTAGATTTAAAATTCATGAAATTACATAAGATCTGTTTTATAGTGATGAAGGTTTACTTTCTAAGTAAAAAACAGATTTGGAATAAAAATCTGCAGCCACTATGGCTCTCCAGAGTTGAAGCTGGCTATCCCTAGGCTATAGTGTCACAGAGTCTTCAGCAAGATTAACCAATATGGCTTCTGGGTTTGATATGGGTGTGAGATGTGGAAGGTTTGGTAGATTTCTTTTAGAAAAATTTCTGCTTTGCATATAGGAAAAAAATGTGTAGCTGGAAAGTTAAATTTGTAGTTGTTCTTTAGAGGCAAATATGCTGCCTATATAAAGATCTCAGAATGGCTTAATCCTTAGCACTGTTCATATGTTAAACACTGATTTTGATTGAGAAGGTGGAAATGTACCTTGAAATGTATCTTGTATTGGTTGTAGATTTTAAGTAATTGGTGGATGGATGAATTTCTGATAAACTGACAATAATTAGAATTGGAGCACAAAGCAAGGCATGCAAGGAAGATTTAGAGCATAATTTATTTTTTCTTTGCAAGCCAGGCCGATGTAAATTCAAAAATTTATGATGACTTCCCAGATTGTATTGTGCGTAAATTTGCTGCCTAGTAATACAGTAAAACTGAAGATTAGATAGGGCACTGTCACCTTCTGCTTTAAATCTTTGTGGAATCGCATTTTGGATCAAATAAAGAGATACTCTGAAACAGATATAGCATCTCATTTTGAAAGAATTAATTCTGTCTGCTAAGGTGAGGTGGAGGGAGAACCATCTGTTAATATCTTGTTTGATTGTATCCATAATTCACACAAAATTATATTGGCAGAGAATTTATACTTACTTGTAATGTGTTTCCCCAGATATTTAAGCTGTTTTGATATTAGGGATAAATATCTGTCCAATCTAATTTAATGTGTTAAAGAATTCACTAGGAAAAGCACACTTTTATTGAGATTAATTTTGAGATTGAAAACGTTATGAAATTCTCCTAGAACAAGATTAATGGTTGTGGGTCTGATATATAAAGTTCCATATCATCTGTATATAGTGATATTTTCTGTTCGAGTCCTTCTCTGATAGTCCGCTTTATCTCCAGTTTCTTCTGGAGATGTGTTGCCAATGGTCCAAGTACCTTATTCTAATCTCAAGTTGTTAGAGTTTGTATTATTAAGGTGAACTGAAGCTTCTGGAGTATTATAAAGTACAAACCGGATTCCAAAAAAGTTGGGACACTATACAAATCATGAATAAAAACTGAATGCAATGAGGTGGAGGTGCCAACTTCTAATATTTTATTCAGAATAGAACATAAATCACGGAACAAAAGTTTAAACTGAGAAAATGTATCATTTTAAGGGAAAAATATGTTGATTCAGAATTTCAAACAAATCCCAAAAAAGTTGGGACAAGGCCATTTTCACCACTGTGTGGCATCTCCCCTTCTTCTTACAACACTCAACAGACGTCTGGGGACCGAGGAGACCAGTTTCTCAAGTTTAGAAATAGGAATGCTCTCCCATTCTTGTCTAATACAGGCCTCTAACTGTTCAATCATCTTGGGCCTTCTTTGTCGCACCTTCCTCTTTATGATGCGCCAAATGTTCTCTATAGGTGAAAGATCTGGACTGCAGACTGGCCAGTTCAGTAATCAACATATTTTTCCTTTAAAATGATACATTTACTCGGATTAAACGTTTGATCTGTCATCTACGTTCTATTACAAATAAAATATTGACATTTGCCATCTCCACATCATTGCATTCAGTTTTTATTCACAATTTGTTTAGTGTCCCAACTTTTTTGGAATCCGGTTTGTAGTATAATCCTTATTGTTCAGGATATTCATGAACAAAAGAAATGTTTTAACTTTGTGGTCTCTAAAGAATTATATGCAATGGCATTAACTTCAGATTATAGTACATGTAATTTATGTACATGTCTTTAAATATTTTATGCATATTTTAGTGTGAATCCAAAATTGTGCTAACTGTAGTTATAGGGTAACTGAAGGTTAATTATTACACTAAGAATTTGCAGCGCATTTAAAAATAGCATTTCTCTTGAAGTGAACCTTCAGGCAAAATATAAATGTTACT
The DNA here is from genome assembly GCF_016835505.1 of Polypterus senegalus. NCBI lineage: Eukaryota > Metazoa > Chordata > Cladistia > Polypteriformes > Polypteridae > Polypterus > Polypterus senegalus. Next base: position 125,327,485 of record NC_053162.1, read on the forward strand.
CAACGGAAATGAAAGTTTTTCATCATACCAAAGAAGAGATCAGCTGTGGCCATACACAAGGCTTTGCCTGGTTGAAAAATCTTAGAACCTGATGAAGTATTGGGAGTTACCTAGCTATCATTGTATAATGAGTTAGGGTAAGACAACAAATATTTTTGTGTTTTTAAAACAAGACAAAATCAGACATGCCCAAGATCGTCCCTCGACCAGTCCAGCCACGTTCCCATCCATACCCTGTCGGTCTGAAGGGCCTGCCTTGGCCTCAGGTGAGGCAGCACCTGACAGTCGGCCTCCCCACACTTCCCAATCCTCTCTCTGAAGGACTTGTGCTCCCTGCTGAAAGCCCTTCTGAAAGGGCGATATGAAACAGCAAAGCATTTTCTAAAGACTCTAACCGGGGTCCCAACTTTTCAGCCGGAACGAGCTACCTTATAACCTCTTCTGCTTTGGGTAACTATTATTTAAAATATCTATCTCATCTTTGCTCAACTTAAATCAAGATGCCTTTTCCATCTCACAGAAAATCGTAGACAGAATCCCAGAGAAAAAGACCAAATGGCATGGGGTTGAGACATGCTCTGAGCCCCCTGACAGCCCCAAGAGCATTTCTCAGTCAGCTTTTAAAAGACCCCCTGCAAGCAGGCCCTGCTCTCTCTACACACAGAAAGGAAAGTCAGGATCTGCACACGTGTGCCCACTCCTGCTGCTCTCAGAACGCAGACACGGGCTGAGCCCCCCGCATGCACAGCGATCACAGCCCGTTTCGAACAACCCTGCTGGGTGACTCCCGGCGAGGTCGCCTGCTTGTGAACAGCTGTATGTAAACTCCCCTACCCCCATGCGGGAGCGGGCTCGAGACCGCACAGACCCTAAAGTCATGAGCTGTACTACATTTTTAAAGTGAAGTTTAGGTTCCGGCAGGGATGATTTCACCTTTGAGCTGTGCAACTCATAGGATGACCCCCACGCCACTGAGGAAATTGTTTGAGGTCCTTTGAAGCATCCCGGAGGACATTTTTCTTTTAATTTCTTTTAAGGGATTTTAGGAGTCCACTTAACCGTTGCAAGCCACATAATAATAATGTTCAGTTCTAAAGGACGGCTGTTTAAAAATTACTGGAGTTGCAGAGATTACATCACCTGCCCGTGTAAATTGTCTGGCAATTGGCTCATATCTCTTGATTATAAATAGCTGTTCAACCTTGAAAAAAATCCTGTCTTTTTCGTATAATTGGCCCATATCTCTGATTATAAATAGCCGGCACATAATTATAGTTGCACTAGATCCTAAGGATTCAAAGTGTTGGTAAAACTGTCTAAAATTTGCTGAAGGGTCTCATGCATATGATTAAAAACTTCGGCAAATGAATCAAGTGTGTAGGCTTCAGAAAAATTGAAGCGGTGTAAAATTTTGGACGCTTCGTGATAGACAAATTATTTAATCGAGAGGTGCAGGGTTGCGGGGAGCTTACTGATGGCTCTGGAGACGAAGGATTCTCCATATGCGAGGTAGAGGGCTGTGGAGAGTTTACTGATGGCTCTGGAGGCGAAGGATTCTCTGTATGCGAGGTAGAGGGCTGTGGAGAGTTGGTTTCGAGACTCAAGTTTACCCCAGATGAATTAGTCACTCTTGATACCATCTGAGGATGCGGGGGTGAATTACCCGACTCTGTTAAGGCCTCAGAAGGCGAGTGTTGAAGACCGGCCTTACTGGGCCCTGAGGTAACTGATGTACACGATGTACGTGAGACCCCTGAGGTAGAAGGTTGTGGGAATGTTACATTTGTGTCTAGGGCATTAGGCTGTGGTGAAGGGACTGACGATGTTCTGGCCTTAGAAGAGGTATTCTTCAAAAGCTCCAGAAGAGTGTTAACTACAGCTTTTTCATGCAGAAAAGTAATATAAAACCTATCCTTTAATTTCAGATTAGAACAATGTAAAAAGCATACAGATTCATCAAATGTAAGCACATTTCGGGTGCAGAATTGTACATAGGAGCCTCTAATTCTACAAATTGTTTCAGTAACAGGCCAAGGTTTTCAGTCAGCTCTTGTAGTCTTTCTCGATGTCTCTGTTTATGTATAGGCCGAAGGGAATATCGGGATGAAAAACGATTTCTATGCCAAGATCCGTGGTCAGAGTGAGTCGTTGTCGGCGAAGGGGACACCTGGTGGACTAAACGCCGTCCGCTGCTGTCAGACCGGACGGGAGAATGCCGTCCGCGGCTGTCAGAGGGAGTGGGAGAATGCTCAACGCTGATCTCAGAGGGGGGTGGTTTTTGTGGAGTCAGCCAGTTACGGTAGAGGGCTAGATTTTCTGAACCGTCCAACAATTGCGTTAAAACACCCGGGGAACCTGAAAATAAAAGTATTCCCTTTTCAGTTAAAGACCTCTTTTCACAAAATCTGGAGATACATCTGTATCCCTGTGTTTCTTCGATACACTGAAAATGACACTTACTGAGATTGTACAACTCAGGGGATTCCCTTTGAGAAACTGTTTCATTCTGTAAAGGATTTTCATCTATAAAAAAAAAAAAAAGTAAATGTTTGCGCTCTAAAATAACAGGTCAGACAATCTCACACACACACACACGCACGCGCACACACACACTCACACACACACACACAGACAGGCACGAGTACAAAATGCATAAGCTCTTTAAAATAACATGGCCTGCCATAGCTCAAACAAAATGCATACACTCTTTAAAATAACATTCCACACACTGTCACACACAGACAAGCACATGCACACACACACACACAGGCACGCAAACAAAATGCATAAACTCTTTAAAATAACAGGCCACACAAACCATGCACATTTTAATCAAGATATTTATAAAATAACAATTTACCATTTCCAGAATCAGTTTGGATATAGACAGCTAAGAAAAAAATATAAGGAATTAGACTTCTGTTTTTTTTAATACATGCTTGTTTAACACGTATAATAGTTAATAACGGATTAATAATAATAATCAAAAATAATGCTTACCGTGATCATCTGGGACGATAGCTTCTGCAAAATAGTCAGTATGAAGAATGTTAATATTGCATTTTAGCCATTACAAATTATACAGCAACGTTCAATTAATGCTAATAAGACACACCATTTTGAGAGACATTCATCTTGTCTTTTCTTAGCAGTCTGCAGACGTGTAAGACCTATGGGCCACTCGCGGTGTTATTATATACGACAAGAATTTTTTGAAGTTTGAACGGCTATTTATAATCAGAGATATGGGCCAATTATACGAAAAAGACAGGATTTTTTTCAAGGTTGAACAGCTATTTATAATCAAGAGATATGAGCCAATTGCCAGACAATTTACACGGGCAGGTGATGTAATCTCTGCAATCTCCAGTAATTTTTAAACAGCTGTCCTTTAGATCTGAACATTGTTGTTATGTGGCTTGTATAGGTTAAGTGGAAACCTAAAATTCCTCAAAAGAGATGAAAAATGTCCTCTGGGATGCTTTAAAGGACCTCTAACAATTTCCTCAGCAGCGTGGGGGTCATCCTATGAGTTGCACAGCTCAAAGGTGAAATCATCCCTGCCAGAACCTAAATTTCACTTTAAAAATGAAGTACAGCTCATGACTTTAGGGTCTGCGCGGTCTCTAGCCCGCTCCTGCATGGGGGTAGGGGAGTTTACACACAGCTGTTCACAAGCAGGCGACCTCGCTGGGACTCACCCAGCGGGGGAAATGGGTGCTCGAAATGGGCTGCGATCGCTGTACATGCTGGGGTGCTCAGCCCGTGTCTGCGCTCTGAGAGTAGCAGGAGTGGGCACGCGCGTGCAGATCCTGACTTTCCTTTCTGTGTGTAGAGAGAGAGAAAGGCCTGCTTGCAGGGGGTCTGTTAAGAGCTGACTGAGAAATGCTCTCAGAGGCTGTCAGGGGGCTCAGAGCATGTCTCAGGCCCATGCTATTTGGTCATTCTCTCTGGGATTCTGTCTAGGATTTTCTGTGACATGGAAAAGGCATCTTGATTTAGATTAAGCAAAGATGAGATAGATATTTTAAATCTATACTAATAAAAGGCAAAGCCTTCACTCACTCACTCACTCACTCACTCACTCACTCACTGACTCACTCACTCACTGACTCATCACTAATTCTCCAACTTCCCGTGTGGGTGGAAGGCTGAAATTTTGCAGGTTCATTCCTTACAGCTTCCTTACAAAAGTTGGGCAGGTTTTATATCGAAATTCTACGCGTAATGGTCATAACTGGAAGCTGTTTTTCTCCATTTACTGTAATGGAGATGAGCTTGAACGCCATGGGGGCGGAGTTTCGTGTGACATCATCACGCCTCCTACGTAATCACGCAGTACATAGAAAACCAGGAAGACCACCAAAAAGCGCTGAAGAAAACATGCATTATATAATTGAGAAGGCAGCGAAACAATAAGAAGCGAAGCGAAAGTGACATATACAACCATATTCATGAGTTCTGCTACTGAAACAAAGCACGATGTAAACCTACACTTTAAATTAAGTTCATAGACAGGCTGCTGCTGGCATTTGTAATTTAGTGCCTGCCCATATAAGGCCGTCCGTCAGCGGCAATCCAATAGCAAACTCCCACTAAATATTCACGGGTGAAGGACTGTGTTTATGGAGAGGAAGATGAGATGGTCAGGGTGGTGTTTGACACAAACTCAGCGAAACTGCGAGAGAAAGTTTTAAGTGCCAGGACTAAGGTAACATTAAATACAGCCATGGACATAGCACGAGATGGCACCAGCACAGCTGGGAACCTTCGATGCATGTACACCGAGTGGCTCACGTGAACTGACGCAGTGCACAGATAAAAGCAACAGTTCCAAAAGCGCTGAACAAAACCGAATTACACAATTGAAAAGGCAGCAAAAATATGAAGCGTCTGATAAGCATATTCATAAATCCAGCTACTGCGGAAACAAAGCACACGGTGGAAAAGTCAATGTCCCGCTAAAGGAAGACAGTGTAAAAAAACCCGTGCATGCAGTGTGTCAGGTCTCAGATAAAGAAGAAGACAAGCTGTTTATTGATGCAGTAAGAAACGAATCGATGAAAGAAACCTGTCATCTTTACAACGATTGACAAACACGGAATGTAACTTGAACACAACACATCCTACAAATACGAACCTGATTGAAAGAAATAATGATAATCAAATCCTTGATGACAGCAACACTCAGTAACACTCACAAAACAAATACTGTATATTGACAGTCATGTTACGTTATTTTTAAAATGTTCCCTTTTCTTTTCTAGCTTTTTAACACACTACTTCTCCGCTGCGATACGCTGGTATATATATATGTATATATATATATCCCGATCTACATACTCGAATAATGGATACTTTATTCGCCATCAATGATTGTTTTGGTAAAGCCATACTCAGTGTATTCATTAGATGAACGGTAAAAAAGTAAGAGCGAGGGGAGGATGCAGGCTGTAGTGCGCGTCAACTCTATCTGAATTGCGCGATCACATTTCAAAAATATATCTTTTCAAGTTCTATTTAGTCCATATTTGTCAAACTCAAGGGCCACGGGCCACATCCGCCCGGCGTAATTATATCCGCCCGAGATCATTTTATATACTGTATTATTGTTATTAATGGCCCAGGTATATGAAGCGCTGGTAACACAATAAACTACAGATCCCATAATGCAGCGCTTCAGCTGCCTTGCGAACACTTACGCGTTAATCAAGTCTAGCTTATGATGCTGCAAGTTATTGCGAAGCTAGCTCACACGATGCTGAGAGAAAAGTTGATTCTGAAAATAGAGCCTTTAAAACCGATGGGAGGCTGAGTATATGTTTACTGAACCCGTGTGTCTCATTTGTGGAGCTAATGTGGCTGTAATTACAGAATTTAATCTAAGACGGCACTATGAGACAAAACATCAGGGTAACCTGAATGCAATGCAGAAGATACAGAAAGCAGAATAATTAAATAAGAATCTGACACTTCAGCGGACGTTTTTACCGGTGCACAATCACAAAGTGATTTCAAGTGAAGCTGCTTTTATGGGAGACACAAATGCACCAGTGCACCTTGCCCCACTTTCCCTGTTGCCAAGTAATGTTAAACCAAGTCGTCACTACGGTGTTCCCAAATACGCACTTTGCTGATAAACTGAGCGCTGAGTTTGCACGGCGCTTTGGTGACTTTGAAGAACAAAAAGTCCGTCTACATGCGGCTCGAACCTTGTGCATGTTTGGTAGCACATATCTGTGTGAGAAGCTCTTCTCAGTGATAAAGACTAACAAAACAGCACACAGGAGTCGCCTCACTGATGAGCACCTGCAATCCATCCTGAGAATCTCCACAACACAGAACCTCACACCAAACATAAACGAATTTGTTGCCAAAAAGATGCCAGGCGTCCAGCTCTAAAATGACATATGAGCAAAGACAACTGAATGATTTGATTTGTTATTGCTGAAAGGAACACATTTTATTTATATTTCCAGGTTTTGTTATGCAGCATGTTCATATTTGAATTTGTATAATTTTGACAGGATATATTTTTATGGAGAGCAAAATCTTTTGGGATATTTAAAATCTAAGTTTATTTTTATATAAAATTACATAAGAGTAAAGAAATTTGAATGTTTGTTCTTTTAATGTTTACTTTATTTCTAACTTGTATAATTTAGACAGGATATATTTTTATGGAGAGCAAAATATTATAAGTTGTTTAAGGTTTGAGTTGATTTATTCAGGAATAATATTCCTGTCTGTTTTTACCATTCCTACCAAAGATATTTCTGTCGACTAAATAAAAATTCCTTCTATTTAAAATTTAAATAGAACTTGAACAAATACGATAGTTCATAATATCCACGCAGACTTGCACGTAAGAGCGGAGTTATCCATTTTAACAAGCAGCGTATTGCACTGATCTGAAATAGCTGTGTGTGTATATATGTAGATATGTATGTATATGTATATATATGTTTATATATGTGTGTGTGTATGTATATACAGTATATATATGTATTTGTGTGTATATATGTGTGTGTATGTATGTATGTGTGTATGTATATGTATGTGTATATATGTAGATATGTATATATATATGTTTATGTGTGTGTGTGTAAATATATATATATATATATATGACAACAACACTCATCACTCACAACAGTGACAAAACAATTACATTGACAATCATGTTACGTTATTTTCAAAATGTTTCATTTTCTTTTTCATTGCTTCTTTAACACACTACTTCTCCGCTGCGAAGCGCGGGTATTTTGCTAGTTATAGATATAGGGGTTCTTACCCAAAGCAGGAGAGGCTATATAAGGTAGCTCGGTCCGTCTGGAAAGTTGGGACCCCGGTCAGAGACTTTAGAAAATGCTTTGCTGTTTTATATTGCCCTTTCAGAAGGGCTTTCAACAGGGAGCACACGTCCTCCGGAGAGAGGATTGGGAAGTGTGGGGAGGCCGGCGGTCAGGTTCTGCCTCACCGCAGGCTGAGGCAGGCCCTTCAGACCGACAGGGTATGGATGGGAACGTGGTCGGACTGGTCGAGGGACGATCTTGGGCATGTCTGATCTTTTCAGGACATGCCCTGGGCATGTCTGTGTTTGTCGAGGTAAAGTCTGTAACATGCCCGGGCTTGTCTTTCGGGAGATGGGGGCTGGGAAGTGGGTGGGGGGCAGTGGTGAGTTCAAGGAGGGGTCAGACATCCATCAAAATGCCCTTGACAGTTTGTTGAGCCAATCAGGTGTCGGGGGCGGTGCCAAAGGGGCTGTGCCAGGTCACGTGAGGGGCCGGGACTTTCTAGTGTTACGTCATCAGGGGCGACGGGGCGGTCCTTCCGGTATTGCATCATAGGGGTGGGCTTAAAGGTCATTAATCATTTTGATTGACAGTTTGACAGCAGGTCCGTGCCTATAACTACTCAGATAAATAGAGAAGATGTCTTTTTTTCTTTTTTTTTGCAACAAGCTGCATAAACAAAAAGTTGTCCTCTTGTACAGTTGTCTTCTTGAGAAACAACTTATGAACATTTGATATACTTGTGGATTTTTCAAAGATTTGTAATGTGTTTATTATTTGTTGCTGTGTTTCATACAGCATAAGTTTTGGTAAGAAACAAGTACTACTTAATTTAAATGCTAATCCATATTTAATAGTAACATCTCTAGAATTATGAATGTCTAGCTGATACACATAAGAAAAAAGCACACCTGTATAAATATAGTAAATGTATATTTTAACAGCAAAAAAGCTGTAGTGCAATTAATGATTTAAAATGAGTAAAACCTGTAAGTGCATGTGTATTTACATTTAAGCGGTGTTTAATTGCCAATGTCAATTGATTGATTGTGTGAAAAAAATATACTGTATAGAGAGAGAGAGTGATAATGAAAACTACTTTTTTTAATAAATGTTTGCTTCAGATGGGTACATTACAGAAAAAAATTAATCCATATGACAGCTTGTAATTAATGTAATTTCTTTTCTTTTATGCCATATGCATTATGGATACATATTTTTGTATATATTTTATTAGTATATATTTTAAGAAAGGTTTACTTATATTACTATTTTTATGGTCACTAAACAATAAGCCTACAAAATTTTCATTTTTTTTAATAAAAAATCAGCAGTTAACACCTTTGGTCTATAGTTTAATTATAAAAATACACTTTAACATAGGACAAAAGCCATCTATGTGTCTGGTTATACAGGAGCTTAGTGTAAAAAGTTTTTAAAGGGATAAAGAAAAAAAATAAATAACCGATCAAGTAGCATGAAATCGGTGATTGGTATCGGCCTTAAAATCCTGATCAGAACATTCCTACATACAGAAGGTATTACGATTTTATTTATATATGTATGTACTCTGATGCATGCAGGCTTGGTAAGTCTCTTACACAGACTTTTCTTAGGATAACCCAAGGGTGATTCAAGAAGATGGAACGTTTATTCATGTAATCTAAATTTCCCTCCATAGAGTGGAAGAACAGTGGTCAGAAGAAGCTTGACTTCACATCCTCTTCAAGTTCTGCCTCTTCTGCCAAGTTGTGATTACACCAACGACCACCCAACAGGAGCTGTCATTTGGCCAAAAGAGTTTGATCTGTACAGTTGCTCCTGCAAATCTTCAAAACTACTTTTATCCTTTTTGTGATTTATTGTTGCAAATTTTTCATTTTTTTCTTCTGTGTATTAAGGCATTAAATGGGGTTCTTCTGGTTAGTGACCTAACATTTCCAGTATATATATAAAATTATATGTAATTCATCTATATAAATTGTAGATACTGTAATGGATGAATTGGCATCCCAAATGGGATGGAGGGTGATAACTTGCTCTGGTGGGGAGGCCACAATGGAAGGACATCAGGGATGAAGGCACAACATGTCCAGGATGGTTCTCAATTCTTATCCCAGTTACGTTGATAGGCTAATGGATGGACTGGGGGAGACTGTATATCAAGAAATTCCCTTGTACTATAGGTGGCAGTGCTCTTCTAGCTTGGTCTCAGTTTCGATAGCCACAGGATTGCCTGGGACTTACACTTCAGAACGGCAACTCTGTCAGGGACCTTGGGATCCCTGTTTTATGCAGCTTTCATATGGCCAAAAGTCCACTTATCATGCATAGCCGTGGTGCCATAATTTCTCCCAGGTCTAACATAAAAGGAGGCATTCTAATCTCACTCTAAATGTCAGAGTTGGGAGGAGGTGGATGACACTCACTCAAGAGTTCTGGGAAGGAAAAAGACAAAAATATTGTATCAGTCTATTTTTCTCTGCTATCTTTTCCAGTTAGCAGCAAAACCACCCCCTGATCAAGGCACTATGCAGCCATCTGTGATGCTGAAATGAAGGCAGGTGCCTCAGCTGTCCAAGAGAAAGACTTATTCAAATCCTCTCATATGAAGCCTGGAAATAAAGGGGAATGACTTCAAAACATCTGTGTTATCTGGAATGCCCAGTAGGGGCTGAGCGGTCTTTTGGCTTTGGAACCACAGCAGATTACATTTTTTACTCCACCTTAACTAAAGTGTTTTTCTTTTGTTTTGTGTTGTTTTTTCTGTCCTCTTGGCACTCTGACTTATATTATGATATTATGCATAAGGATGCCACACTTCTGCTTGATATTTATCTGTTTTTTAAGATCTCATAGATGTTTTTGTAGTTTCTTTGTTACTTATTCTTTAATATGTGTGCCTAATCCTGTTTGTCTTTCTTTTCTTGTAACTTTCTCTTTGACATCTTGTAAATCAATTTAAACTACATTGTTTGTATGAAAATGTGCTATAGAAATAAATGTTGTTGTTATTTCATATCTATAATACAAACCTCTTATGTAAATAAAAATCACTTACTTTTGAACCTGGGATTGTCTTGGTGCCATTGTATCTGGAATTTGGGGTTTAATGTTATCCCTTTTTGGTCACAATATGTGTGTGTGTGTGTGTACATATATAAATCAACAGGAATGTTCCATCAAATTATAGAAAAAAAAACCAATTTAAATCTGTTAAATTGTTCTCTTGTGAAAAGCGGACAGACACACAGACAGACAGACGTTGGATTATATATATTTATAATTTAACTTGTGCCCTGTGTCTGTTGTGTTGGGTTTGAGGAGCAACAGTGCCCTCTATTGTACACAACATATATAAAAATATATACAGTATATAGTGGAAGATCAGCCCGACTACAGACAGATACCAGGAAACACAAGTCCAAAAGCACACACTGTTTATTTTCCTTCTGCACACAACACAGTGTACAAATCCCCAACAATGCTCAGTCACTTACTTTCTTTTCCTCTTTCTTTTCTTCTGCCGCCTCCACTCATCACCCGCAAGGTCTGTCCTCTGCCACCCGATTCCCCTAATGGAGTGAGGTGGCCCCTTTTATAATGCCCTGGATGTGCTCCAGGTGCTCCGTAATGATCTTCCGGCAGCACTTCCTGGTGTGGCGGAAGTGCTGAATGAGCACCCACAAGCATTCTGGGTGTGCCTGGATTCTGTGCCTGCAGTCCATGGCTCTGTAATCATCTGGGTGCCCCCTGCCAGTGGCCACAGGTCCCAACAGGGTTGATCTTCTAAGCTCTGATCCCGTGACCCTGATGCAGACCAGGGCAGCTGCCCTCTCCCGGTCCTTTCAGTCAGGGCAGCATCCCCAGCCGTCTGCCACACTGCCCCTACTTCGGGGAGGGCAATCCGGTCCTCCACCATCTCCTCCTCCCTTTGAATGAGCCCGATGGCAAGATAAGCCTCCAGGTGCTCCTTTCCCTGCCATGGCTTCTCGGCATGCAGCGAATCCTCCTCGTCAGCAGTTTCTTCCAACGTCGCCTCGCTGTCGCTCCACAGGTCAACACGCTTCAGCCACAGACGTGGATAAAGGCAGTCCCCTTCTAAAAAGTAAGAATAACGGGACTGCAAGGCATTCCCCCCAGGACTGACTGCCACTGGGCACAACACCTTGTGGGTTCTTCAGCAGCTGTGCCGACCCGGTCATCTGTGACAATGGTGCATGCTTAGGAGTCCACTGCTCTCACGGTTCTCCTATTCTTCTTCTTCCCCATCGGGTTGGAGACGTTACTTTCGTGAACCGTCGGCAGTTTTCCTGGTGTGCCGTTTGTACTGCTGTGCGTGCCTCTTTGCAAAGGTGTGTACGAGCCCTGTTCTGCTGTGCCGGGTTGTTCACAAAATTATTTTTAACAGGGTCCCCTGAAAATTTACAGGCAGGCAGTCCCCTTCTGGGATGCCATGTGGAGATCAGTCCCAACACAGATAGACACAGGACACACAGAAGTCCAAAACACACACTTTTATTTTCTTCTATTGCACACAGTGCACAAATCACCACTAAAGCTCACTGCTCAGTGCTTTATTTTCCTTTTCCTCTCTTTTCCTTTGCTGCCTCCACTCCTTTCTCGCAAGCTCTGTCCTCTGCCACCTGACTCTGGCTACTTGAATGGAGTGAGGTGGCCCCTTATGTTGCCCCCAGAGGTGCTCCTTGTGCATCCTGATGAACATCTTGCAGTACTTCCTGGTGTGGCGGAAGTGCTGCATGGTCACCCGGAACCACTCCAGGTGCATTTGGTTCCTCTTCCGGCAGCACTTCCTGGCATGGCGGAAGTGCTGCAGTCCATGGCTCTGGAATGATCCGGGCGCCCCCCAACAAGGTTGAGCTTCCAAGCCCACACCTGTGGCACCAGTGCAATCATTAGGGGCTTCCCTCTTGCATCCCGGTCCTTCCATTCACCCTGCAGGGTGGCATGTGAATTGCAGTCCAAAGGTGCAGCCCACTTCAGAGGGAAAGAGTAAGAAAAGTGACTTTGCAGGATGAATATCTTTAATGATCCTGTGTGAGTGTCGAAGGTAGCAAGTGTTAGCCATGTCCTGAACAGAAAGCAGCTGGGTGAAAATAATGTTCTTTGCCACCTTCACCACGTTCTATAGGGTTTTTGATCTTGAGTCAAGCAGGCGCCTTACTAGGATGTCACAAAGCCAGTGAGGATGAACTGTGTGCCAGTAGATGTTAGTGAGAACAGAGGGAGAAATGAGAATCATTTTGAGACATCTGAGGAAGAAGCAGCACTGGTTAGCTTTCTTGACAACTGCCAGAATGTGTTGTGGCTACTTCAGTTTATCAGTGATAGTGACTCCAAGAAATTTAAAGCTAGATCAGTGTGGTCTGCTTCGACTTGATTTTGGTGATGTTAGAGTTATTGTCCTGACACTACTGAGTAAGCAGATGTCGTTGGTGATCAGGCCTATGATGGTGGTGTCATCAGCAAATTTAACGATAGAGTTGCAATCATGTTTGGCCATGTAGTCATAGGTGAAACATGAGCATAAAAGGCAGTTCAGTATAATCTCCTGTGGAGCTCCTGTGTTGGTGGTCAGTATGGAGAATATGTTGCTGCCAGTCCACATATACTGGTCTATTGGGATTCCAAAATCCAGTTGCAGATGTTGGTGCTGTGTCCTAAATTGATCAGTTTAGTGGAGCTTTGCTGGTACAAAATGTTAAATACTGAGATGTAGTCTACCATCCAGATATGCCAGGATGATATGAGCATGCAAGGGATATGGCATCCTCTGTGGATGTGTTGTGACAATATGCAAACTAGAGATGATCATGTGAAATATTATCTGTACTAATAAAAGGCAAAGCCCTCACTGACTGACTGACTGACTGACTGACTGACTCACTCACTCACTCACTCACTCACTCATCACTAATTCTCCAACTTCCCGTGTAGGTAGAAGGCTGAAATTTGGCAGGCTCCTAACACTAAATGAATCCTACTTATGTACATATTGTGAACGATAGGGGAAGCTCTCGCTCCCTTGAACCCCTGTCCACGACTCCAGACACCAGGTAAAAGTCCTCAAGTTGACTTTATTTTGTCGCCACAGTGCACAAAGCACACTCTCCACCACAATTTTCATTAAACTCACAATAATAAACAATCCTCCAGCTCCCAGACGCGTTGCCACCCTTCCACCCAGCTCAGCTCATTGTCTGTGAGTTTCCATAGTCCTTTTATAATCCCTGACCCGGAAATGTTTCTGCCCAATAGTCCACAAGTCCTTTTCCCTTCCGGGTCAGGGTAAATATTCCCTTTCTTCAACCCGAAAGTCCGTCGCTCTTCCTGTGACGAACCTCCGGGTCACAGGGCACGAAGAAGCCCTCGGTCCTCCCTGCAGCTCCCTCCTGTGGCCCCCACGGCATCCAGCAGGGCTTTGCATAAAAACTCCAATGTCCATGATGCCCTGCTGGTCTTCTGGGGACCTCCACGCTGCAAGGAGGGCTCCACCTGGCGGCTTGGGGGTATTGGCCGGGATAAATGGCCGGCCATCCATTACAGTATTCCCCCCCCAGCGACGAATTATTATTTGGAGCGGCCTGCCCCGAGAGGGAAGTCTTCCTCCAAGAGGACGTCCTGGTTGAGTCTTGATTAAAACGAACATCTTGGTCCCTGGAGTACCTAGGGGGAATATTATTCCAAATTGACATCTTGTCCCCCTCTCTCCAAGGACAGTTCCGCCAAATATGGCCCAACCTTCGCACCGTAACACTGCCTCTGTCCTCCTGGTATTCTTCCCTACGGGACTGAAAACAATTGGGAAATGTTAGGTCCGCCCCTTTTGCTGGGAGAGAAACCCCCTGCCGCCTCTACTGGTGCTTTTTCTCTTTTTGCTTCTTTCCCTTTCTTGTCAGGAGACCCCGGTTTATTTTCGGGATCTCCTGCTTGATCTGGGGCTTGTCCACAGTCTGAGTCTCTCTACTAAATGAAGAGAGCCCCTTTACTGTCTGCACCCCTCTTGATTTACAAATTACCGACGGCGGCGTCTTCAGGGCTGCCTCGCTCCGGGAGTCAGCACTGTCTAGCTGCCCCGGATCGATTAGCCCTTCCGCCGACCGCTCGGTTAACGTACCAACCTCTCTTGTAGGGTATGCGTGTATTGGCACCGCTACTTATTAAACGCGGGCCCGGATCACACGCGTCCCTCTATTATGTACGATACGGGTCTCGCTTACCTGTATCGCCGCATCATTCATTACGGGAGGCTCCCCACCAAATCGCAGCACGTAGGCCCTCACCTTCTCCAACGGCTCTCTGGCTGCCGCTCCCAAATCCCGACGATCTTTTCAATGGTCGCCAGGACCTGCAAGACACTCGCTACGGGCTCGATTAGTTTTTCGAGCTCCCGTAAGTTTATATAATTATTCATTTCGACCGGCAGAACACTCACTTCCTTGTTCGTGTTACCTGCCGACCGGAAGCCAATGAGCACGCCCGCTTCAGGCACGTGCTCTGACGGGTCTCGCGGAGGCTTCTGGGACTTGGAGTTCTCGGAGGGTCGAGTTGCCTTCTTCGGCAAACTGCGGTCTGTCTTTAATACTTTAGCGACATCCCGATCAGCTACTTCCGACCCTCCTTACCTTCTTGTGGTTTTAGCGATGCCTCGCTCGCCTCCCCCTTCCCCTTCGGAAAGACCAAGTCCGTTCCTTCGGGCTTGAAGGTGCAAACAGCAGGACGCGGAGCTCCTCCATCCCAGGATGCACCGGGTTTGCTACCGTGTCCCTCGTCGGCTGCCATCATGCGGAAGTCGATTTCTAGGTGCTCTGGCTTCGACAGGAGAAGGCCGTCATCGTCGGGGCAGTCTCCTTTTCCCCTCGGAGCCTCCAGGTGGTCATCTCCAAGGTACATGCATGGGACAAGGTGAGAAACAATAAAAGGATTTTTAATGTCGTTCCCGGCACGTACCTTAGAGGGATCGCTGCTTCCTGGAGGTTTCTCCGGACTTGTAAGGCCTCTCCTTAACTCCTCCCGAGCATCGGCCATTGCACCTACGGCACTCCGCTGGCGTTGTCGCTTTGCTTGCCCTTCTTTTTTCCCATTTTGGACTCGGTTTTTTCGGGTTTTGGCGATGCTGTGGTGATTCCTGACTCCGTAGTCTTCTTGGGGTTTATTATCCACAGAAATATTTGATTCAGGTCCTCTGCAAACGACGCTAGAGTATCCTGCCGACTACGCCACTGTGAACGATAGGGGGCGCTCTCGCTCTCTTGAACCCCTGTCCACGACTCCAGACACCAGGTAAAAGTCCTCAAGTTGACTTTATTTTGTCGCCACAGTGCACAAAGCACACTCTCCACCACAATTCTCATTAAACTCACAATAATAAACAATCCTCCAGCTCCCAGACGCGTTGCCACCCTTCCACCCAGCTCAGCTCATTGTCTGTGAGTTTCCATAGTCCTTTTATAATCCCTGACCCGGAAATGTTTCTGCCCAATAGTCCACAAGTCCTTTTCCCTTCCGGGTCAGGGTAAATATTCCCTTTCTTCAACCCAGAAGTCCGTCGCTCTTCCTGTGACGAACCTCCGGGTCACAGGGCACGAAGAAGCCCTCGGTCCTCCCTGCAGCTCCCTCCTGTGGCCCCCACGGCATCCAGCAGGGCTTTGCATAAAACTCCAATGTCCGTGATGCCCTGCTGGTCTTCTGGGGACCTCCACGCTGCAAGGAGGGCTCCACCTGGCGGCTTGGGGGTATTGGCCGGGATAAATGGCCGGCCATCCATTACAATATATATACGTCCATAGCCTGCAGCTCGGTTGCCGTGTGAGGCGGCGTTGGGTCCCCCATTCCCACGCTTCCCACGTTGTTGGCTGTCTGCCTATTTAAGGCCATCTGTCACTCCAGTCTCTTCATTCCCTTCCTTGCTTTGCCACGGAATTCACGTCTCCCTGCTGATAACTGCAGCCTTTCTATTTAATCCAAGGCTTCTCCGCTGTTTTATTGTTTGTTTATTACGATTATAGTTATTGTGTAGGTATTTTAGACTTACTTTACATTGTTCAGGTACCCATTTCTTTTATCATTCCAACCGTACCCCCATTAACATGTCTATCGAAGTGATCACCATCGATCAAAGAACTGTCACTTACCGAGTGGTTTCCATTCCCGGAGATGGCACCTGCATTTTCCATTCTCTGTGTTACATATTGCACGGCCATATCAGGCTCACACTTGATATCCGGAGGAACATTGTGTCTTATGTATTAAATGATTGGGACGGGTTCAAGGTGTGGACTGATGACGGTACAGGAGATAATTATACAATACAGGAGCACTATAAGAGTAAAATGCTTAAGCCCTTCACCTATGGTTCTGCATGTGAGTTGATGGCTGCCGCTGAATTGTTCGGTTGTCGCTTTCAAGTGTACCGAAATGGCCAAATATTTTACACCTTTGGACAACCGCCAATGCCTCTTAAACATCTTAGATTCACAGGTGACGATTTCAATAGTGGACACTTTGATGTTTATGAATGTTTAAACTCTCAAAAGTTGGATGCAAAGTTATCAATGAAACCGGTTGTATGCTTACAACTCTTGATAGATGCCAAATGTCACTTCAACACAACAAGCCCTGCAAATACTGTCGTAATTGAAACAAACCATGAAACTCAAATCGATTATGACAGCAGCAATCCAAGCTGTGAGATTTCAGGCAAGATTGCTTTTCACATGGCCAACTGTACATTGCATGCTCAAGAGTAAGCTCAGTGCACAGCTTGGTCATATTACAACTGGAGGGCCAAACTGACATGGTATACAAAGAGATCCTTACCAAAAATTGGTATATTTTCCCTTAGTTTAAAAAGGTTTACTTGTCCTCTTAATAAAAATTTTAAGGCAGTACTTCGCCGCTGCAAAGCGCTTAGCATTTTGCTACTGTTTAATATGTCCCAATACTTTTTCTCAAAGAAATTCGTCTTAACTAGAGCGATTGTCACTGTTCTGGATGGTCCACTTTAGTTTTCTTGGGCAAACAATAATTGTTGTCCTTTTAAAGTCCTTTTTGAAGTCTTTGTTATGTCATGTGCGAAACAAAGAAGGATGAATAATGTGGTGCTTCAGACAATTGAATGGCAAGCTGTTTGTTGTCATGATCAAAACAGTCATATAAAGCATTAAGTTCATTGAGGAGAGAACATGTAGATGAGATTGGATTAGTGTTTAGTTTTTAGTGCATACACATCTTGGATCTCTGCTAAAGTTTGAACTAATTTTTTGTAGCTGCTATACTCTGTCTCTGTCCTATACTCACGTTTAGTCACTTTGCTTTTCTGAGCTTGCATCTGTGATTCTTCTATGTATTGCTAAATTCCAAACGTCTATGGTGATTCATGGTTTCTTATTAAGAAATATACAGATTATTTTTGTAGGAACACAGTTATCCAAACATTTTTTGATGAATTTATAGAAATCTATAAACATCCCCTATTTAACACAATCAAAGCAGTCTTACATACTTCTGTCTGTTTCTTTAGGTTACCACTGAACTATTTTTTTTTTTTGTGCCAGTTCATCTCATTTCAGTCACTGCTTCTAAGCTGTCAGCATTAGTACTGAAAGGTGATCTACCCATCCAAGGTGGGGGAGCAGTAATAGGTATCAGGATGTGGCAGTAAACTAGAGTATTAGCACCTCTTTTGGTAATATGCTGGTGATATTCAGGGTAAACATTCCTTAAATTTGCTTTGTTAAAGTCCAAAGTAAGTCTAGCCAAGAGTGAAAGTGGGGAGAAACTGCAATTGAGTAAAACCAGGAACTCATCGATTCCAGAAGGTTAATTGAAAACTTAAAATGGCCTCTCTTTCTGCTCTGTCAATTACCCACTGTGAGTCAGCAGCACCAACCAGATTGCTACTCCATCCGATGAGCACAGAGTAGACCGAAACAAATAATCTGAGCTGAAGGTAACGATCGCTGCAATTACTACCGCAATAACTACTGCACTCGGGGGGACATAAATGAGATAAAGAGTAATATAAAGAAGATTACAAATGATATAAGGAAACAAATAAAGGACATAAACAAGACAAATGAGAAGCAACTTCAGGATATTAAAGACTTGGATAAGCGTTTAAGTAATTGCTTTGAGGCAAACCTTAAAGGTATGCTAGAAAAAAATGAGGAAAAATACAGAAAAATGTGTGTAACTTTGAAAATTAATTTAGAGCACTTGGTGCTCAGCTTGAAGATGTTAAGCCAAATGTGCATGACTCGTATTGAAATAGTTGAACAACTGGCTTCCACCGCTGATGAAAAAGTGATGGCTACAAAATCCGAATGCAAAGTGAAGACTAGTTGCGCTGGAAGATGGATATAGAAGAAATTATATCAGAATTAAAGGTCTCCCTGAAAACAGTGACAGCTCAAACCTAGTGAAATTCATTGATGAACTATTCTCTCAAATAATTGGAGGGAGCTTCAAATCAGACACCAGAATATCAGCAGCTTACCACATACATGAATCAATCACCTCAAAACCTAGAAGCCTCATTGTATGTTTCAACAAATTTCAATCTAAACTAAATTTGATGTTGTTTCTTAGACTGAAATAAGACATTACATTTGAAATTTGCGTTTTCCCTGATTTTTCACCTTCAACAGCTGCTAAACATGTTGCATTTTACAGCATTAAACAGAGTTTATGGAAAGTCGAAATCAGATACAGCATCTTGTATCCAGCTTAATAAAGTGGTAATTCAAGGCAAGTTCTACATTTTTACTTCTCCGGATAAAGCAGAAAAAGAGCAAAAAAAAAAAATCCTGACACTTTTTGAAATACGATTGTGAGTCACATTGTGTCCTGGCGAGGAAAAGAAGCTTTCACCTGCAAACTGGCCTATCTGCAATGAGACTTTTGCAGTAATTATACATTCCATTCCCTTCCCTTCCCTTCCCTGCTACTTTAACATATACAGGTCAACAATATCTTTACAACAAAATTGTATATTTATGGTCCCAACAGTTTCCTTATATGACACAAGTCTATAGAAATGTTGTTACTATGAAAAAAAAATTAAGCAGATACTTTCATTACAACGAAGTGCCCAAAAGACCTTGAAATGCCTGAATGAATCATTCACAGAGCAGTTAGTTCTGTGGTCGCAGTTCAGTTGTGCACAATGATCTCCAAATAGAAACATTGTAAAAAAAATTTTCTTTCTTCAAACTTTCCTCCTACTGTTTTTTTTTTTTTTTTTGCTGTTTTTGTTTTCGGTGGTTTTCAGGGATACCTTTGTTTTCTTTTGCTTATTGCACATCAACATTTGAAAAACATCCATTGGAAATTCACTCATTGTCACCCTCCTATAGAAATGGCAGACACGAAAAAACAGTAACACTTCATTTTAGAGAAAAAAACTTTCAATTTTTGCAGTTCTCGATTCCGGAAAAAGAAAATAGACGTTGCCAGTGAATTTAGAATTTCGTCATTGACACTGTCAACTTTCTTGAAAGACCGAGCAAAAAAAGAAGACAAATCTCAAGTTGCAAAATATGCAACCTGCTGCATTTGAAGATGTCGAAAAAGCTGCTTTTATGTGGTTCAGTGATGCTTGTTCAAGAAACATTCCTATTAATCTGTCACTAATTCAAGAAAATGTGAGGTTTCTAAACTCTCTTGGGACCTCCCCCAACTGGACAACATGCCGAAGAGCATCCCGAAGTGTGATCACAGCGTCTGTGGAAGACTGTTTATCTGATGCTGGGGCAACAGCAGGCTCACAGCTCTGCTGTGTTTCACCACCGAAGTAAACATAAAAGATCTCAATGGGTGGTGCAATGAACGTTGTAAATGCAGGAAACAGTATGACTTGGCCACTAACCTAGCCACAACCCTGTCCGACTGCTGTGTCTGTGTATAGGAGAGTGGCAGATCCTGCTACAATAAATAACCATGCTGTTCCTGTTTCAAGCTGAATAGAGCTGTTTTTGCTGAAGTACTGAAAGTACTGAGGCAGGTGGTCTAGGGGAGGAGAGAAAGCTATTTCTGATTTGTCCATTTTATGCCCACAATTGTAAGTGCCAACACAAAAATAGGCGTCATAACCATGATCCCTGGCAATATTGGAAACTAAGGTTAAACTATCATATGTAATAATGTACTACCTTAATTTAAGACTATACAATAACAACAAAAGTTCAGAAGCAATCTCTTTATGATCAAACAGTGAACTTTATGAGCTGGAATGTTAAAGGTCTCAATCGCGAAATGAAGAAGAAGAAAGTATTCTCTTGCCTAACAGGTCTAAATGCCAAGATTGTATTTTTACAGGAGACTCAATTAATCATCAAGGATCAGTTTTGGTTGCAAAGAGACTGGACAGGCCAAATATTCCACTTCAGTTCTAAAAAGAAATCTAGAGATGTGGGAATTTTAATTCATAGAACAATTTCATTTGCAGTATCTGATGTAGTATCTGATCCTGATGGTAAATATGTGTTGGTGATGGGTTATTTATTTAATTGTAAAGTGACTTTGATAAATACCTACACACCTAATGTGGTGTAAAAATCAATAGACCTTGACACCAAAAAGAGGTTTGGGGCAGCTACCCGTATACTTGAGTAAGGCTGCAATAATGGAGCTTTGGCAAGACAAAAGTGTACAGGTTAAGTTCCAAACAGAAACTGAGTAACAAATGGAAGATGACTGGGCCTTTCTAGCTTCCTCCCATGCGCATGTGTGTGACATTTAGCCTAGACCCATAGAGTCAGTATACCTGGCCAAGAGGTCGTGACAACAAGAAAGGGCTTTGGCATTGGCTTGCAGGAAAACTTGTAAGGCTGTAGGTCCAAGAACCACCTCTTGACTTGCGGGTTTGACTCCTTATGAAATGCCATCCACCGTATAGATGCATGGTCTGTTACCAGGGTGAACTCGCAGCCTAAGAGGTAGTACCTCAGCTGAGAGTTCACTCATTTAATTGCCAGGGCCTCCATGGCCACATACCTGATTTCCTGGTGCAACAGTTTCCAACTCAAGAACATGGCGTGGTTTTTAGCTCCATCGACACTTTGCCTCAGCACAGTTCTAAGACCTGTGTCCAAAGCGTCCATCTGGAGGATGAAAGGTAAGGAAAAATTAGGAGCTTACAATACTGGAGCTGTCATAAGGGCCTGCTTTAAGTCACTAAATGCAGCTTCAGATTTAGCATCCCATACCATAACCATTGGGCTCCTCTTCCTTGTGAGATTGGTCAAGGGCGCCGCTCTTTCATAGCAACGGGGCCCAAACCAGTGATAGTAGCCCATTAATCCAAGAAAGGCTTGGATCTGCCTCTTTGTTTTCAGACAGGGTCATTGTAGAATAGCATCAACTTTAGAACACTGTGGTTTCACCATGCCCTGGCCCACCAGGTAGCCTAGACTTCGTCTCAGGAGTACCCGCCGTTTGCTTGATTGTGTGAAGATGGGAGTCAGATATAGAGACGCAGGTACATCAGGTTTCACACAGTTGCCATTCCGATTCTCCTGAGTAGGTCTCCGCTCTTATATTTTTGTAATCTCTATTAAAAAGATCATGTTTTTAATAAGTTGTCCCCAGGACAGCTGGGCGAGTTAGTTGGGGAGGGCTCTAAGCAACAGCGCACATGCTAGTTGTTCCACCACCTGCCAGGATTGTTTCGGTCTGGTTGTAGCCAGCACCCAGTCTTAGCCCATAGGCTGAAACTCTGAGAAGCAGCAGGCAAAGATGTATTAAATTCCCACTGGAATATTTTCCTCGCCTGCTGACCTAGGGCACCCCTTCCTTTCTCAAACCCATTGTGGGGTTTCGTGGAGCAGTCCCTTCTCTCAGGAGTCCATAAAAAGTCCGCAGTGTGTCCCCCTCTGAGCCCAGCTCTAGTCCATAGGCCCCTGATCTATGTGCCCAGTGATCCATTCCAGACCCATGGGTAGAAGCTAACCACAGGATCTCCTTACCCACAGCGACTGTCTCCAACCCAGCAACTTGGGAGTGGTACTCTCCCACCTGATTCTTTAATACTAGAATTACCAAAGCCTACGAAAAAACTTGTAGATCTGCCCCACCTTAAATCGCTTCTCACCTGTTCGTCAGCATCTCTTGTCCTTTAAATGTGTTGATAAAGCAGCAAGCAGTCTGCTATCGCTGTCTCTTTTAAATGTACGAACCCCCGATTCCTGTCCTTCCTTTTCTTTCTCCAAGTACCCACTTGCCACATAGTCAGCTCTGTAATAGATGTCAAGCCATCTGTAAGCTTAGAACGCTGATTCTTCAAAACTTTTAAGGAACATTGAAATTTCTTCGTAGTACATGTTTAATTATTCTATCCATCTATCCATCCAGTGTCACGCCAGTACCAGCAAGAATATAACGTGAGGCAGGAATAATCCCTGAATGGGGCGCCAGCTCATCGCTAGCGCTGCGACACCATGACCTCAAATGTTTAATTATTAACAATATAGATTATTTAAATGATGTTTCTTTTTCCGGTTTCTTTGTGGTGGCCGCCTGCGCCACCACCACCTACTCAAAGCATCATGATGCTCCAACATTGATGGACTAAAAGCCAGAAGTCTACGTGATCATCAAGTCCTTCCATGAGGACCCTAAATCCAATGAGGACTGTTTCATTTATGTTAGGTAGAATGCCCAGAGGGGACTGGGCTGTCTCATGGTCTGGAATCCCTACAGATTCTATTTTTTCCTCCAGCCGTCTGGAGTTTTTTTTTGTTTTTTCTGTCCACCCTGGCCATTCAGACCTTGCTCTTATTCTATGTTACTTAATGTTGACCTATTTTATTTTCTAACTGTGTCTTTTATTCTTCTATTCTTCATTATGTAAAGCACTTTGAGCTACATTTTTTGTATGAAAATGTGCTATATAAATAAATGTTGTTGTTGTTAACAATTTATCTATATAGTGTAATAAACATATTTTGCTGTATTTCATCTTAACAATGATATTGTCATCATATGTAAATACATGCGTTTGTAGTTCTTGGGATGAAGCTATTTTTGAACCGCGATGTCCCTACAGGGAAGACTCCTAAGCGTTTGTTGTATGAGAGCAGTTCAAATAGACAGCATGGCTGAGGCAGCATTTGCTTGATGCTGTATACCGATAATTCTGTTTCCGATCAGCTGCTGTAGAGTTGTGATTCCGCATTCGGATACAGTGGGATAAATACTTGAGAGTAACAATGCTAAAGCAGCTATGGTATTTGGAATAGTTTGGCCATTCCGTGGACCATTATATTGTTACAGGTTAATTAGAATCAGGTGCCTTAAACTAATAAACAATATGCAGTTCATTTCAGTGTAATTGATAAAGCCGCGTCAGGGATGTGGATCTAAAAAAGAAAGGGAAACCACACTGGAACAAAAGCACTGCTTTGACGTTGGGTGCCGCCAGTTTGCAAAACCGAGTGGAGAACTTGCCTATGGCAAGGACTGAGCTGGTGTGAAAATGTGCATGGCTTTACTCCATGTTTAATTTTTATACATTGCAATGTGAGCATGGAAACGGGCATAAGCAACCATTTATACATGAGGCCCCAGGTTTCCAAATGAGGTACTTTTTAAGAAAAGACAAGCTTTTCTATCAGAACTCAACCTCTTGACAACAAAATAGACATAACAACTCATTTTTAAATTGTAGCATCATTACTATGAACACGGAAAGAAGACTAAATGGTCTTAGTTCAACAAATCCACAAGCAGAAAGTTTGCCATGCAATATCAATAATAACCAACACAGAAACAGATAAAACTATTGACCATAAAAATATATTGCACACATTTAGAGACTACTTAAGTCCTTATATTCTACTCAGTTTAAAGAATATAAGACACAATCTAATGCACGTTTTGACACATTAAGGATACCACAGCTAGATACCCTCAATGCAGAGGAATTGGATAAACCTCTGACACTATGAGAATTACTCAACACTATAAACTTACTTCCAGGAAAGCTCCAGGGGCCTCATGTATATGTATGTGTATGCGTAGAACTCGTACTATAACATGGCGTAAGCACAAAAGCCGAAATGTGTTTACGCACAGAAAAATCCAGATGCAGGAATCTGTGCGTACTCCAACTTCCACGTCCTTCCGTTACATAAATCCCGATCAGCGTGAAAACTAACGCTCGTGCACGCGCATTATGTAACGCCCCAAATCCTCCAAGAATTACGCCTATTTGAATATGCAAATCAATATAAATCACCCTTAAGTGCAGCCTTCTGTGAAAAGACAATGGGAAAAGCATGGGGAAAATATAAGAATTTCAGCGAATACCAAGTGGAGGCAAAAGAAAAACATAATATTTGTTCAAATAAACCGTGGTATAATCAACAAAATGAAGTTGATCGAGTGACATAGCGTGTTGGAGAAACTTGAAAGCTCACTTTCACAAAATCGCACAGTGCCGGAAATATAAAAGAAGTCACATATCAAAGTTGCCGTGAAAAGAAGAGTTGTAAGCCCACTGTCTGAGTGTCATATGAAAGTTTATTAGGGTACAGAGAAAAAAGGCACACGGTGGGGAAAAAGCACGAAATGTCAACTTTAATCTCGTATTTTCCACTTTAATCACGTAGTTTATTTTGTCATTTAGTAGAACATTATAAATTTCATCTTAAAATCGTTTAATTAACCAGTTTCTCAAAATTACATCGTAATTAAAGTAGCACGTTAAATGCTTTGTTTTGTATTTGATCTTCTACTCGTATGTGATCTATGTGTGTGAATCACTACTTGCTTCTTAAACTGGCTCTCTTCCTCCAACTGGACACAGAGTCCATTACATTTGTGATATTACAGCTCTCTGAATAACTAAAATAGTGAGATGTATACGTGATGTCATTTTCATGATGATAGGAGCTAAAGCACATTATTAAACATGTGTTTCATGAGCCTCGTGCTCATGACAAGCATTTATCTTTTGTCGAAATTTATCGCTGCGTTTTTAGCTGTGTTGTTATTTTCTCTTTCTGTTTTATATTCAGTATATATTATGTGCGCCCAAGAGTCCTTGCTTTTCTTTCCCCAAGTAACCGATCGCCATACAATCAGCTCTGTAATAGACGTTAAGCCATCTGTAAGCTTAGCGCCGATTCTTCAAAACGTTTAAAGAACATTGAAATATCTTCGTAGTACATGTTTAATTATTCTATCCTTCACGACACTCCCAGTGAAGAATATAGATCATTTAAATGAAGTTAAAGTTTTATGTGTATAATTTAGCAAACATATTTTGCTGCATTTCACCTTAAAAATGATATTGTCATCATATGTAAATACGCGCTTTATAAAGTGGCTCAGGTTGTGAGATATTATAACTGTAGTGCAAGTTTACAGTGGGGTGATTGTACTTATAAGTACAAACCGTTCTACAAGGAGCAATTGATTGAGTGCATTTAAAGTTCTTGGGATTAAACTGTTTCTGAACCGCGAGGTCCGTATAGGGAAGGCTTTAAAACATTTTGCAGTGGCTGAGACAGCGTGTCCTTAAAGCTGTATACCGATAATTCTCTTTCCGATCAGCTGCTGCTGTGATTCACACTCAGATACAGTGATATAAATACTCCGAGTCGTGCAGTGAGAGTAATATGGAAAAAGATGATCCGCTGTGGCAACTCCTAACGGGAGGAGCTGAAAGAAGAAGAAGAAGAAGAAGAAGAAGAAGAAGGAGAAGTGAGAGTAACAACGCTAAAGCAGTTATGGTATTTGGAATACTATGGCTGTTCCCTGGACCATTATATTGTTACGAGTTAATTACAATCAGATGCATTACACTAATAAACAATATGCGGTTAGTTTCTGTGTATTTATAAAGCCGCGTCATGAAAATAATGAGTAATCACACAAGAACAGTACCATTGCTTTGACGCTGGGTGCCGCCAGTTTGCAAAACCGAGCGGAGAACTTGTGTACGACAAGGCATGAGGTACTGTGGAAAAGTGCGTGGCTTTACGCCAAGTATAGGTTTTATACATCGCGATTTGAACGTGGAAAAGTTCTTACGCAACATTTCTGTGCATACGCACCGTTTATACATGAGGCCCCAGGTCTTGATGGCTACCCAGCTGAATTTTATAAAAAAAAATAATGTAATTAAATTAGTTCTCCTTTTATTAGAAACATCTATAGATGCCAGAGACAATAAAATTCTACCTCAAACTTTTCACCAAGCATTAACTACCATTTTTCATAAAAAAAAAAAGTACGTTTTACAATGTGCATCATGCAGACCAATCTCACTGATGAATAACAATGTTAAGATACTCTCCAAAGTTCTAGCTAGAAGGATTGAGAAAGTGCTCCCTTTGGTAATATCACAAGACAAACCAGATTTATTAAAGGTAGGCACTTAGCTTTCAATCTTCAATGCCTATTTAGTGTAATATATTCACCCATAAAGTCTAACACGCCGGAGATCACATTGCAAACATTTGGGGTTGACCTGAACATTTGTGTATGGAGCAAACTACTGTATAC
Source organism: Polypterus senegalus (assembly GCF_016835505.1). Taxonomy (NCBI): domain Eukaryota; kingdom Metazoa; phylum Chordata; class Cladistia; order Polypteriformes; family Polypteridae; genus Polypterus; species Polypterus senegalus. The sequence continues at coordinate 125,354,310 of NC_053162.1, forward strand.
CAGTCTAGAAGCTTCTATTTGTTTTAACAACATTATTTCAGACTACTTCAAACTAAAACACAGTACTAGACAAGGATGCCCCTTGTCACCACTTCTATTTGTAATCGCCATTGAGCTATTGTCTGTTCACTTTTGAAATGCATCAGAGATAAAGGGGATTTTCAGAGAAGGACTTGAACAGAAAATATCACTATATGCAGATGATATGGCACTGTATATATCAGATGACAAAATTATGTGCCTACAGCCATAACTGCATAGAAGAATTTTAAAAGATATCCAAAATTAAAACCTGCAGTATTTCTTTATAGTCCTTGCTTTGTACACCAGTAAATGCAAGGTTTCATCAATACACTAACAACTCAATTGTCCTTCATTCACTCAGAATATGGAACCAATGTAGGAAGAACTTCACGTCAGATAATTTTTTATCTACATGATAACCACCTTTTCCACCCTCTGAAATTTGCACAGTTTTTAATGTTTGGAAAACATACAGGATTTAATCATTTAATGTCTTTATATCCTATGGACATTTACACTCCCAATTTTACTTCCCATCAACACAATTTTTCTACTATATCCAAATTAGAAACTTTGCTAAATGAAATCTGCCCAATCTATTTCTGTTCCAGAACAAATATTGATCAGTCTGGAAGATTCAGACAGCATTTCTTTAATATGCTATATAAAACCATTTTAAAGTCACTTCCTTTTAAAGATCCCAGAGTACAGGGGGAAAAGGGTCTCTCACTCAATATTTTAGAAAGGGAGTGGAACGCAGCCATGCACAGAATTCACTCTAGCTCCATATGTGCAAACCATTCAATTTTTCAACATAAAATCTTTTACCAAGCACATCTGTCTCATTTAAAATTGTCCAAAAGGTTTCCAGGGCAAGATCCAACCTGCAAACATTGCAATTTGAACTTCAGCCACACTAGGCCACATGTTTTGAGTGTGCACCAATTTAACATCATTCTGAACAAAAAATTTTAAATGCCTATTACACAGCCTTGGTGTCACAATCACTTCTAATCCATTAATGGCTGTGTTTTGTGTACTACCAGATGGGCTTAAAGTGGAGAAGAACAAACACACTGTAATTGCCTTTACTTCACTATTAGCATGTAGAATTATCTTGCTCAACTGGAAGAATCCTAGCCTACCTGTTTTAATTCAGTGGGTCACTGATGTTATATACAATTTGAAATTGTAAAAAAATCAAATTCTCACTTAGAGGAACTGTTCAAAACTTTAAAAAAACCTGGCAGGATCTAATCAATAACATTTTAGAATAAATATTTATACTGAGGAGAAGGATCTCTTTCTCTCTTTACTACTCTCAAAGTATTACTCTGGATGTTGGCCTTTATGTCTTTTTCGGGGGGAGGTGGGGTTTGAATTGAATTTAGTTTTGTTAAGTTTGACTTGATTGTATGGAACATTACATGCTTTTAATAAATTCAATAAAAGATATAAAATAAATAAAAAATTTAGTAATCCCTCAATACTATGTTTGTATTTTGCAATAACATTGTAGAGGTCATTCAGCTCATTGTTCAAGCTGGCTTACTTAAAAATGTAAACAACCAAAAATAATAGCAGAGAACTCCCAGGAAAGATGAAACAGATAACACTTAAACAATTCCAGAACAAATTTTAGTAACAACTCTAACAATCGTGCACCATGCATTGTTCACCATAAAACATATGTATCTTCCCTGTGAAAGACAGTAAAGCCTTTTGAATGTATTCCAGTGCCTAGTGTATCAGCAGTAAGCCACATCACTAAGAGAGATAAAAAAATATAAGCAGTTTCTTATTTCTCTCATCATAGTCAGTCTTTCCTAAATGTCATCTAGTTTATTATCCAGCCATTGCACACTAGCAAGAAAAATACTGGGCAAAGGAGTTCAGTTGCCTTGGTGTTATCCTCTTACTTTATCACCTGTCTTTTCTCTCCTTTTCCTAGGTCTCTTTGATCGGTTACTCTTGAGTCATGCCAGTTCTGTTGCCTAACTAATTGCAGTAACTCCATATTTAATAGGTTAAATGTCAAATTCTGAATACTTGATCCAGTTATTTAAAAGGCTTTGCCAATCTTAATTAATAATCACGATAACTGACCACACAATACATTAAAATAACAAAATTATATTTAAAAAATACATATTCACAAGGAGAAGCGCACAACACATCACCACTTTCCAGTGCCATTTGTTAGTTCTTAAATGGTTGCAAATACAGTATAAATAATTGTTTAGTGAAATGTTTTTTCTTGTTGTATAAATTACATTAATTTTCTTTGTATAACCTGTTAGATATTAGTTCAAAATTGTGTGTGTATATCATAATGTTCTATAAGATGTTCAGTTGTTCAGATTTCCATCTCGAAAATACCTAAACAAACACTAAACACATTATTCTGTTCAAGTGGCATTGACTCAGTGGGAGATTAATTGTTTAATTATAATAGAGTAATTTGTATGTTAGAAATATTAAATTGCTGGTATTGCTGTGTTTCATTAGCAGGTAAGATACTTGTATCATACTGTTTCATCAACAGAGTGAATAACTCTGTGAAGTACAGAACTCTATTTCTGTATCCATTTTTCCCAGATCCCACAATATCAAATTTGCTTCAAAGGCACAGTTAATGTTTGGCAAGTATGTAATTTGTCCGCTTCATTGTGATGTAATGGGGATGATTATTACAACCTACAGTATAACTTTTTGCATAAAATGGAGCAGTGACTGACACAAGAGGAGAAGTTCACATATCTGGGGTCTTGTTTGCAAAAAATACGAGTGGTCAAAAGGCTGACCAATAAATCAATACAACAGAAGTTTAGGAGATGCTTCAAAAGAACATGCTGGTAAAGTGAGAGCCGAGTCCATAAATGTTACCAAGGAAGCGCTTCACTCACAATGTTCAGAAGCAGTCTCTGCGGTGCTGAGACTAGAAGTTCTCCTATAAGCTTACACTGTAAGGAGAGCACTTCAGAGACACCCATTTCAGGAGCGTGGCTGACTTCTGGCAGTTCACCTCATTGCAAATTTTTGAACTGAGACGCTTTGCAGTGCAAGTCCATAGCAATACACTACTTTACTTACTGTTGCAGTTACTTGTTTCCATTCCTGCAAAATATTTTGGATCATTTGTTGTAATGTATTGTATTTTTTCATTGGGTTTTCCAGTAGCATTTGAATGTTTAATGAATAATTTGTGATGTACCTCTGACAAGCACTGACGTGTCTTTCCATGTCAAATTAAATAATGGCTAATGCACTTCATACTCAAAAAATAATGGAAAATCACCAGGGGTAACCATGTTAGTCAGTAGACACCTTGTACATTGTACATATTTTTGATGTAAAATCAATACTTTGCAAGATAAAGCTAGTTTGCCTTTTGGGGTGTTGATTTTATCCAGCCTCGTTTTTTTTATCAAATTTCCCATGTCCACAGCTCAAGAACTAAACCACCAAGCAGGCTCACACACGCTTGTACATTTTGGACTTCATTTTCAGAGCACCGTAACAGCATGTGGGAATGTGCAGATCATTTTAAAAATATTTTTCTTTTATTCTACATTGTCCCTTCTTTCTCAAAACACAAACATTACTTTTCTTATGCAAATCTTTCATGATTAGTTTCCATCTTAAACATAGGCTGATTGTGCAATGTGTCAATAATGGTAACTATTGAGTATTCAATCATTAAGTTATCAAAAATGTCAATTTTTTTTCATATCAAATGACAATGTCCTTTCTCATGTTGCTGAACAGTGAATGCAATTCTCCATGGTTAAAAGAGTACTTGCTACTTGAGAGTACCACTGTTACATCCCTACAGAAGATGGCAAACTCAGAGTCAGCTGGGTGTCTGGTGAAGACAGTAAATTGACTGTCCGAATATTCACCACTGAAGCAGCAGCTGAGATCCTGCCCTCACAGAATAACACAGCTGATGGATCAGATGTGTCTCTTACGTTGGACCAGTGTCCTATGGGAAGCTATGTTGGGTGCATTTTTGATTAAAAATATTGGATTGGTCTAATTCGTGACAAGACTGAAGTGGAATCAGACATCCTATGTTTCATGTATCCAAACTGTATCACACAGTCATTCCATTGGCCACCTAAAGACAATATTTGTTGGGTGCCATTACAGTGTGTCATTGCACTGCTTAGTTTAGTGTATCTACAACAGTCAGTGGGAGACAGTTCCATCTTGATCTCAAAGACCAAGATGCCCTACACTCTGCACTTCGATTGAAACAGAAATGAATTGACTCACATTCCTGCTGCTGCAATACCAAGATATCAACATTTCATTCTAAGTAGTGTTGTATTTAATGATAAATCAAGCAGCTGTTGTTCATGTGTTGGACTTAATGTGCCTTTAGTGATTTATTTTTTGCCATTAATTCTGTACCCAAGTTAGTGATGAAGAACTTGATAATTATCATTACTGACAAGTTGTGAATTTAAACCAAGTTTAGAATGGAAAATAAATGTGAAAGGCTAACATAAGAAAAGTAAGACTTGTTTTTTAAAAAAGAAGGCACCATGTAGGATACAGGGAATATAATTTTTAAAATGTCTGGGCATTCCCACAGAGCATTAAGCTGGTCTGAAAATTAGACCCAAAATTATTTTTTCACATTTGAGAGGTCTGCTGGTCAAAACCTGATACAGTTTCTTGTTTGTTTATAACCTTTTGAAAAGCCCTGTTAATGTATTTAAACATGGAAAAAATTTCAGCAGGCTGTATCATTTAGAAGTGTGCATTCTGAAATCCTAAACATGGCAAAGCCAAAATATTTTTTTTCATTTTTTGATCAAACATTTAGATTTTTTACATGCTATACCTATAAAGGTGCAGTATGCAAAATTTGAGCCTGCTTTCAGATTTTAGATATGGTCTTGTGAAACTGATCTCCCCTCACAAAATTGGCTGTATATTGGAAAGTATTGATCTTACATCAAAATAATTTTACAGGGTGTCTTCCGGATAACATGGGTACACCTGTTTTTTCCTTTTTTTTTCAGAATTCTTTGAAACCAAAGTATGTGGGATTTCTGGAATATCAGTTGATTTGACATGAAATGATCATTACAGAATAATTCACCACAATTCTGATGGCTTAATGATATCACTTTCAATACTTTTCAATACGTTTTCATGCAATTATATGGTTGTCTGGACCTGAAGTCCATTTTAGATACAAGGAGGTAGATAAGAAACAATTCTGGATAAGGTTCCAGTACATTGCAGGACACATTGATGCACAGATCAATACCCACTAACAGCTGGCCAATTCAGAGAGGCCAGTTATTTTTAACATGTTTGTCAGAGGGCTGTAGGGAGCAACCAGAGTATTTGGAGCAAAACCCATATACAGTAGACACATGGCTAAATTAACAGCACACAATAGGTAGGGGTGAAATCCTGCAACAGTGGCATTATGAGGCAGCAGTAGTAACAACTATAATATTGTCCTGCTTTTAATAAACAAGAGTAAGTTTAGCACATCTATTGAATGCCTACTAAATTATTCTTATGGTTTACTTATAAATATCTACTAAATTATTTGTACAGTTTACCTATAAGCCTATTATTTGATTTCTACACATAAATAATGTGAGATATGCCTAATCTGCATTTACTCAAGAAACTAGAGCTTTCATTTTATTGTACTATGAGTTTATAAAAAATATAACTTATACAGTAATATACTTGCATGTTCCAACCACAACATTTCTATTCCTAAGTTTAATCATTGCCAAAATGATTGAACACCAGTTTCTTTAAAAACATTAGGGATTACAATAAATCACTAAATGAAATGTTATGTCACAATGAAACTATAAAATTTACATAAAAAAGATGATAAGTCATATAAGAGCTTGTTACAGAGTACAGAGTATATTTTGGTTTATCCATTTATTTTACATTTACTTTTCTTATTCCAGGCATCCCAATCTTTACCTATCTTATTTTAATATAAGCAGAAGAAGATCAAGAAAATTAACATTTTTATTTCACCATTTTAGAAAAACATTTGATCTTAATCTGGAAAGCAAACATAAAAAAATTACAGTTTCTCAACAATAAGGTTAACAAGTTGCATTACTACTGAACAAATTATTTAGGTGGCATTGAGTATACAGTACAAAATATCATTTTCATCCATTTCCATTTTTGCTATTTTTTTGTATATAGTGTAAATGCAGTTGGTAACAAAGCATCAGCATTATATGTTAAACATACCTCTGACTTAGCATTACAAATTGTTTAACATTCATTTTCTTTAAATAAATAAGAAGATGCTCAAATAAGTAAACTCTTGCTATCATGTCACAATATATGAATTTTCTGAGATGGCTGGTAATTTAATTTGTATTCTGTACTTCACAAAGCTTTCTTCTCACAGATCCAGTACCTGTCTTGCTTGCAATCTTCTGCATACCATTTAGTCTGGGATATAGAGGCACAGTTCTTGCCTGTGTGATTGGTATTATTAAATAAATTCCTACAGAACAAAATTGATTAATGTCAGCTAGAAAAAAATATAGCAACATTTATTTTTCCTTAAACTGTATATATAAACCTTTATTAAACCGATTTTAAATTTAAGTATATATTACTGATATGTAAAATGATTAATATAAAAGTAAATAATACAGTATATCTTAATATATTTGATCATATCTTTCAACTTTATGTAATGAAAATATTAAAAAATAATTATCATAGTGTTTCACTTAAGTTCATAACTAATATTAAGTTGTTGAAAGTACTGAAAAGTTATGGAAAGCTCACTCTAACAGTAAGTTGCTGAAAACATTGCATTTTACTACTACTACTGTTTCTACTAATAGATAGGCTGAGCTGGAATGTGTATTCTTTTGTATCCCGAAGATGACAGGTTATGTTCCAGCTCTTGCTACTTTGAAATGGATTAAGTGATGTCCATAAACGATGGATGGAACATCCACTTTCATTAAATTAAATCTAACTTCCAGTTATCCTTTATCTGGTCACACATAGAGTTTTACTTCACAGCTTATTTATTTTAATAAGATATCTGACCAGTTAATAAATATTAGGCACCAAGCAAATGTAGTCCCAGAATTGTGATCCAGATTTCTAGCATACTTTATTTTGTAAATGCCTGCACTGTACTCGATTCTTCATGTCGTCAGTTCGCACACTTCTCAATGGTCCGGGATTTTTCAGGTGATTTTATATTTAATAAACTTAATAAGTTATAGCGTATTAAAAAATGCATAATTAGATCTGGACCACCTTATATACAGTATAGCGGGTTGGAAAATAACTGACTGACTAAATAAACAAAAAACCTTTCAGGGAAATTGTAATTAATAGCAGTTTTCAATGGGATATGGACACATATTTCTTAAATGGTTGGAAAAGGGATCACGATAGACAAAAGGTTAAGATGCACTGCTTGTTGAATTTATTATCTTTAGGTTATCAGGATATATTTACTTCTTCAACTCGCAGGGTGTTGGTTGGGTACACAATGTTATGCTCCAATCTGCTAAAAATTTAAAAACAATGCAGTGCATGTTCACTAATGACCTGTGTCCTCTATAAAACGTATGGAAATTACTTTTTACTACCATGGAGCTAGTTTCTCTAAAACAAGATGTCAGGAAAGTACCTAAAATGTACAGTAAGTGCTCCACATTATTTTTGTGAAGTGCCCATATATTTCATATTTCAAAAAATAGTTTTTTGTATCTCAGTTAATTAAACAACAAACGTTTTAATAGCCAAACTGATTTAACTGTCTTAGCTATGGGAGATTGTGTATAATTCCCTAGGCTTATTTTTATCTGCAGCATGTATTTCATACTTGTTTTAACTACACCCCTTTCATTAAAATCCTGCCCTCAAACTGATAAGCAGTGAAATGTGAATCCATGACACATGCACGCAAGTAAAGGTGAATTTAAAAGGAACTCATCAGCAAAGCATGCACATGCATGATTAGTCTCATAGTTGTCTACTCCATCCTATGGATGGAAAATGTATTGCAATTCAAGCTTAGAGAAAAAAAAACACAGTCACTGGAAAATCACATCTGTAACCAACATCCACAACTTGTCCAGCTCCCAGTACTAAACATAATTTTGAAAAACTGCCCCAGTGCTATGGTAAAGACAAAGTAGATAAACAGTCATTCTAAAGAGTGAAGCATGTTGAGATAAGATAATGGTTTTAAATGGTTCAGGCTGCTTGCACATAAGAGTAAATGAAGCTGGCAGCTATGAAAAATGCAGAAAGACAGGGACAAAAAGATGGAACAACCATCAGCATTAAGTGTAAAGTTGTGACTGGCTAACTCCTTAAACACTGTCTGAAGCCAGGGGTTCTACATGTTATTGATGTGCCACATCTAATGACATCATCAAGTTGCCCAGTGGTACATGTTTTTATATCAGTGTGCTCATTGCATTCTGCTTCTTAATTCCCTGATTTTCCCTTTTTTTCTCTTTAAGGGGAGAAAAATTATTTTCTTTACCGATGACAGCATTCAGACTGCACAGACCTGCAAGGTGACATCTTAGTTCTTAAAAGAGACAGAGAAACAGGTCTTTCCACTTTTTTGCCTTACCTGGCAAAATTATTCCATTTCTTTGCTGGGAATCAACAGCTGTTCCATGCCCTGGGAGAGCCCTTGAAGCAATAAGCGCCTTTATTTCAACTGGTATTTCATCTATCTGATTGTTTTTATCTTCTTACAAGAAAAGGTGATAGATAAAGCAAAAGAGGATGCAAAATCAACAAGCTTCTGTTCAAAGACCGCCACTTTCCACAGGAAAGTAAACTGAGTCAGTGTCAGGTGTCCTTTCAATGTAATAGGAACCAAAGCATAGAGAGAAGTGTGTATAATGCAACAGGTACACATGTCGGAAATGTAGGAAGGACAGTACTTGCATGTGTATGAACTGTTAACATTTGAATTTGATGATTGCATATAGGCTTAACTGACCTCTCTGTACTATTCTTTCCTCTGCATGTCCTGGAGTACAAAAGAAACAGCAACATACAGCAACATGTGGGGACTGGAAAGATCGGGAAAAAAAAAAGCATGCGGTCACTGATTACAAGGCGTGCAAATTAATATGAATCATATGAATAATGTTGCATCCGTGCCACAATGTTTTCTGAAATGTACTATACAGGTTATAAAATGAATAATTCCAAATATCTATACTAATAAAAGGCAAAGCCCTCACTCACTCACTCACTCACTCACTCACTCATCACTAATTCTCCTACTTCCCGTGTAGGTAGAAGGCTGAAATTTGGCAGGCTCATTCCTTACAGCTTACTTACAAAAGTTGGGCAGGTTTCATTTCGAAATTCTACGCCTAATGGTCATAACTGGAAGGTATTTTTCTCCATTAACTGTAATGGAGTTGAGCTGGAATGACGTGGGGGGCGGAGTTTCATGTGACATCATCACGCCTCCCACGTAATCACGTAAACTGACTGTCAACGCAGTGCGTAGAAAACCAGGAAGACCTCCAAAAAGCGTTTAAGAAAACATGCATTATATAATTGAGAAGGCAGCGAAACAAGAAGAAGCGAGCGAGTGACATATACTACCATATTCATGAGTAGTGCTACCTCGGAAAGAAAGCAAGGTGTAAACCTAAACTTTAAATTAAGTTCATAGACAGGCTACCGCTGGCGTTTCACATGCCCACAGGTAATGCGGGATACAAGTTTAATGAGAGGACGCAGGATATAAACGAGAGTTTTGATTACTTTGTAACTAAGTTAAAATTGTAGGTGAAGGGGTGTGCTTATGCAAATTCCGAGAGACTGTGTTTGTGGGGATTGACAGTTAAGGCGGGTGGGGGAGTCACGTCATCATCACCTCCCCATTTACCTCATTTCGCTCTGAGCTGAGCTCCGCGGCTAACGCCGTCTTCCGAAACAACTTCGTCAGACTGCCACCAAATACTCACAGAAAAATCCACAAGTTAATACACACGCTGTGTCTAGAGTTTCTCCACACTGAATCCTCCAGGCACTACTTACAAAAGGTTACATTGACAATCGCACAGCTGAGAAGCTTCAATGCATGTGCTCCATAACGCATTAAAAAAAGAATGCATTTAATCACAGTTTCAATTCCAACCAAAGGGGAACTTCTGTCAATGCATGATTTGCACAGAGACACAGGAGGTCGTAGAAACAAGAAGGATTTTTATTCAAACACTGCAACACATGCGCTTAAAGCGTGCTCCATGACAAGTCAGAGATGACAGTTCCGCTAGGAGCAGAGAGAGAGATAAAAGCAAGCAAACAATCAATTTTCAACTGACAGGCGCTGCACAAGGCTTTTAAGTTAGCGGAGTATAGCGCAAGGTTTGCATTACGCGTTATAGCGCAAGTGAGAAAGTAATAGTGATGTGTCGTTCGCGAACGAGCCGGCTCTAAGTGCCGATGCTTTCAAGTGAGCGAGAGGAGCCGATGTCCGTCGAGCAGAGCGAAACTCGCCACTCCACATCGGACTAGGATCATACCATTATGTGAAAGAAGGAAGGGGGGCAGACGCTCCGAAGACAGCGAGTGTTGGTACAGGCCAGGTACACAGAGCAACACTGTCGCTCTGTGTACCTGTCGCTGCGACAGACGAGGAGCCAGATTTAAATGCAAGCGCATCGTGAAGAAAAAAGAAGAGTAAAGAAATGAGTGAAAGCCGAAAAAGAAGCAGCATCTGGCTGCATTTCAGTGATATTGGAGACTTTAAAGCTAAGTGCAGAATATGAAAATATCCGTTAGAGCAGGGTCAACAACAAACCTGCACAGACATACTGTATAAGATCCACCCACCCATCCGTGCAACTGGATTAGACTGTGCCCAACCAAAGGGGAACTTCTGTCAATGCATGATTTCATGGTACACCGATTACATTGATCAGTGCTTCCCAAAACCTCAGTATGTAAAGACGGCGTTGAAATATTTCGAAATATATAATGTAAGCTGGAATATATAAAGTCAAATCTTGAATATATAAAGTCAGCGTCGGAATATATTGTCACGCTTGGGTCACAGATTTGCACAGAGACACAGGAGGTCGTAGAAACAAGAAGGATTTTTATTCAAACACTGCAACAAATGCGCTTAAACGTGCTCCATGACAAGTCAGAGATGACAGTTCTGCTAGGAGCAGAGAGAGAGAGAGATAAAAGCAAAAAAAAAGCTTTTAAGTTAGCGGAGTATCGCGCGAGGTTTGCATTACGCGTTATAGCGCAAGTCAGAAAGTAAAGAGCAATGTGAGGGTAGTCTGTGTTTCAGGGGTTCTGGTTTGCCCAGGGGCGTCTGTATCTTCTTGGGGTGCGATCAGCCCTCCAGCTCACACCCTCCCCCTCAGCTTTATTCACATTCCTGTGAATCAAGCGACTCTCTGTACCAGGTTCATTTAGTCGTGATAATACGTCTGCGTTGACGTGTTCAGAACCTGGTCGATGTTTTACTGTGAAACGGTAAGGTTGTAAGCCCAGAAACCATCTCATGAGGCGAGAGTTTGTATCTTTCTGTCGGTATAACCATTGAAGTGGACCATGATCAGTTACCAAAGTGAAGTTTCGTCCCCACAAGTAATAGCGAAGCCCTCCACCTCACAATATAAAGTAAGCGCTGGAATATATAAACACAAAACTTCAATATATAAAGTCATCGTCGGAATATACAAAGTCAGTGCTGGAATATCCATCCATTTTCCAACCTGTTGAATCTGATCACAGGGTCACGGGGATCTGCTGGAGCCAATCCCAGCCAACACTGGGCACAAGGCAGGAACCAATCCTGGGTAGGGCACATGCATCATTTTCAAAACATTAACCGAACAGTGTTTTTTTAATTAATTTTTCTGAATACGTTTTTGTTAACTTACTTCAGTTCAGAGTCGTTTCAATCAATATATTTTGACTTTGACTTTATATAATCAGGAATGACTTTATAAATTCCGACGCTGACTTTATATATTCAGGTTTTCACTTTATATATTATATTCCAGCGATGACTTTATATATTCAACTTTTGACTTTATATATTCAGAAACAAGTTTGACTTTATATATACTGACACTGACTTTATATATTCAACTTTTGACTTTATATATTCGGCAATGACTTTACAGTATATATTCCAGTTTTCACTTTATATATTCTGACGCCGACTTTATATATTTAGAAAATCAATATATTTGCCTGTTTCGCACCCCATAGTATATGTGTGTGTGTATATATGTACACATGACAAAACAATTACGTTGTCAATCATGTTACGTTATTATTGAAATGTTTCCTTTTCTTTTTACTTCTCCACTGCCAAGCGCGGGTATTTTGCTATATATATATATATATATATATATATATATATATATATATATATATATATATATAGATATATATAGATATGACAACAACACTCATATCAATGACAAAACAATTACATTAACAATCATGTTACGTTATTTTTAAAATTTTCCTTTTCTTTTCATAGTTTCTTTTACACACTACTTCTCGCTCGGCCTTGGTATTCTACTAGTATACTAATAAAAGGCAAAGCCCTCACTGACTCACTCACTCACTCACTCACTGAATGACACATCGCTAATTCTCCAACTTCCCGTGTAGGTAAAAGGCTGAAATTTGGCAGGCTTATTCCTTACAGCTTACTTTTAAGTTAAGCAGGTTTCATTTCGAAATTCTACGCATAACGGCCGACAACGTCCGCCATGTTGAACTTTGTTATTTATGGCCCCATCTTCACAAAATTTGGTAGGCGGCTTCCCTGCGCTAACCGAAACCAATGTACATACTTATTTCGGTGGTATGACGCCACTGTCAGCCACCATATTGAACTTTCCAATGTCACTAATTCTCCAAATTCTCGTGTAGGTAGAAGGCTGAAATTTGTTACTTATTTTGGTGGTATGATACCACTGTTGGCCACACATTCAACTTTTCAACAGTCTTTGTTACTTATGGGCCCATCTTCAAGAAATTTGGTACGCGGGTTCCCAACGCTAACTGAATACTACTTACATTACATATATCGTCCATAGCCTGCAGCTCAGTCACCGTGTGAGGCGGCATTGGGTCCCCCATCCCAATGCCTCCCACGTTGTTGGCTGCCAGCCTATATAAGGCTGTCCGTCGCTCCAGTCTCTACATTCCCTTCCTTGCTTCGCCACGAGATTCACGTCTCCCTGCTGATAACTACAGTCTTTTTATTTAATCCACGGCTTCTCTGCTGTTTTATTGTTCATTTATTACGATTATAGTTATTGTGTAGGTATTTTAGACTTACTTTACATTGTTCAGGTACCCATTTCCTTTATCATTCCAACCGTACCCGCATTAACATGTCTATCGAGGTGATCACCATCAATCAAAGAACTGTCACTTACCGAGTGGTTTCCATGCCCGGAGATGGCACCTATCTTTTCCATTCTCTTTGTTACATATTGCACAGCCATATCAGGCTCACTCTTGATATCTGGAGAAACATTATGTCTTATGTATTGAATGACGGGGACAGGTTCAAGGTGTGGACTGATGACGGAACAGGAGATAATTATACTACACAGGAGCACTATAAGAGTGAAATGCTTAAGCCCTTCACCTATTGTTCTGCATGTGAGTTGATGGCTGCCGCTGAATTGTTCGTTGTAAGCTTTCAAGTGTACGAAATGGCCAAATATTTTACACCTTTGGACAACCGCCAATGCCTCTTAAACATCTTAGATTGACAGGTGACGATTTCAGTAGTGGACACTTTGATGTTTATGAATGTTTAAACTCTCAAAAGCTGCATGTGAAGTTATCAATGAAACTGGTTGTATACTTACAACGCTTGACAGATGCCGAATGTCACTTCAACACAAGTCCTACAAATACTGTCGTAATTGAAACAAACCATGAAACTCAAACCGATTATGACAGCAGCAATCCAAGCTGTGAGATTTGAAACAAGATTACTGTTCACATGGCCAACTGTACTTGCATGCTTAAGAGTAAGCTCAGTGCACAGCTTGGTCATATTACAACCGGAGGGCCGAACTCACAATGTGGTATACAAAGAGATCCTTAACAAATAATTATTGGTATATTTTCCCTCAGTTTAAAAAGGTTTAATTTTCTTCTTAATAAAACTTTTAAGGCAGTACTTCACCGCTGCGAAGCGCAGGTAATTTGCTACATATATATATAGATATAGATATAGATATAGAAATAATGTGTGTGTGTGTATGTATGTACAGTATGTATGTGTATATTTATTTAGAGAGAGATATACATATAGATATATATAGATATATATATACTGTAGATATTAAATATATATATATTGATATAGATATATATACTGTATATATAATGTGTGTGTGTATGTGTGAATGTGTTTATATATACAGTATATATATAAAGTATATATATATATGACAGCAACACTCATAACAGTGACAAAACAATTACATTGATGATCATGTTACGTTATTTTCAAGATGTTTCCTTTTCTTTTTCATTACTTCTTTAACACACTACTTATATATAAACTGCTCAAAAAAATTAAAGGAACACTTTGAAAACACATCAGATCTCAATGGGAAAAAGAAATCCTCCTGGATATCTATACTAATATAGACTGGGTAATGTGTTAGGAACGAAAGGATGCCACATCGTTGATGGAAATGAAAATGATCAACCTACAGAGCCCTGAATTCAAAGATGCCCCAAAAATCAGAGTGAAAAAATTATGTGGCAGGCTAATCCATTTTGCCAAAATTTAATTGCAGCAACTCAAAATTGTACGCAGCACTTTGTATGGCCCCTGTGTTCTTTTATACATGCCTGACAACATCGGTGCATGCTTCTAATGAGATGACAGATGGTGTTCTGGGGGATCTCCTCCCAGATCTGGACCAGAGCATCACTGAGCTCCTGGACAGTCTGAGGTGCAACCTGGTGGCATTGGATGGACCAAAACATAATGTCCCAGAGGTGTTTCATTGGATTTAGGTCAGGAAAGTGTGGTGGCCAGTCAATGGTATCAATTCCTTCATCCTCCAGGAACTGCCTGCATACTCTCACCACATGAGGCCAGGAATTGTCGTGCACCAGGAGCCACTGTACCAGCATAGGGTCTGACAATGGGTCCAAGGATTTCATCCTGATACCTAATGGCAGCCAAGATGCCTTTGTCAAGCCTGTAGCGGTCTGTGTGACCCTCCATGGATATACCTCCCCAGACAATCATTAACCCACCACCAAACTTCTCATGCATAATGTTCTCCATGGCTTCTCCAGACCCTTTCACTTCTGTCACGTGCTCAGGGTAAACCTGCTCTCATCTGTAAAAAGCACAGGGCACCAGTGGTGCATCTGCCAATTCTGGTATTCTATGGCGAATGCCAATCGAGCTGCATGGTGCTGGGCGGTGAGCTCAGGGCCCATTAGAGGACATGGGGCCCTTGGGTCACCCTCATGAAGTCTTTCTGGTTGTTTGGTCAGAGACATTCACACCAGTGGCCTGCTGGAGGTCATTTTGTAGGCCTCTGGCAGTGCTCATCCTGTTCCTCCTTGCCCAAAGGAGCAGATACTGGTCCTGCTGATGGGTTATGGACCTTCTATGGCCCTCTCCAGCTCTCCTAGAGTAACTGCTTGTCTCCTAGAATCTCCTCCATGCCCTTGAGACTGTGCAGGGAGACACAGCAAACCTTCTGGCAATGACACGTATTGATGTGCCATCCTGGAGAAGTTGGACTACCTGTGCAACCTCTGTAGGGTCCAGGTATCGCCTCATGCTACCAGTAGTGACACTGACTGTAGCCAAATGCAAAACTAGTGAAGAAACAGTCAGAAAAGATGAGGAGGGAAAAATGTCAGTGGCCTCCACCTGTTAAACCATTCTTGTTTTGGGGGTCATGTCATTGTTGCCCCTCTAGTGCATCTGTTGTTAATTTCATTAACACCACAGCAGCTGAAACTGATTAACAACCCCCTCTGCTACTTAACTGACCAGATTAATATCCTATAAGTTTCATTGACTTTATGCTATACTCTGATTAAAAAGTGTTCCTTTAATTCTTTTGAGCAGTATATATATGTGTATGTGTGTGTGTTTGTGTATATGTATATATGTAGATATGTATATATATGTTTATATATGTGTGTGTGTATGTATATATATATATGTATTTGTGTGTATACGTATATGTGTGTGTATGTATGTATGTGTGTATGTATATGTATGTGTATATAAAGTGGGATGCAAAAGTTTGGGCAACCTTGTTAATAGTCATTATTTTCCTATATAAATTGTTGGTTGTTACGATAAAAAATGTCAGTTAAATATATCATATAGGAGACACACACAGTGATATTTGAGAAGTGAAATGAAGTTTATTGGATTTACAGAAAGTGTGCAATAATTGTTCAAACAAAATCAGACAGGTGCATAAATTTGGGCATCACAAAAAAGAAATGAAATCAATATTTAGTAGATCTGCCTTTTGCAGAAATTACAGCCTCTAAACGCTTCCTGTAGGTTCCAATGAGAGTCTGGATTGTGGTTGAAGGTATTTTGGACCATTCCTCTTTACAAAACATCTCTAGTTCATTCAGGTTTGATGGCTTCCGAGCATAGACAACTCTCTTTAACTCATACCACAGATTTTCAATTATATTCAGGTCTGGGGACTGAGATGGCCATTCCAGAACGTTGTACTTGTTCCTCTGCATGAATGCCTTAGTGGATTTTGAGCAGTGTTTCGGATCGTTGTCTTGTTGAAAGATCCAGCCCCGGCGCAGCTTCAGCTTTGTCACTGATTCCTGGACATTGGTCTCCATAATCTGCTGATACTGAGTGGAATCCATGCGTCCCTCAACTTTGACAAGATTCCCATTCCCTGCACTGGTCACACAGCCCCACAGCATGATGGAACCACCACCATATTTTACTGTAGGTAGCAGGTGTTTTTCTTGGAATGCTGTGTTCTTTCTCCTCTATAACGCCCCTTGTTATGCCCAAATAACTCAATTTTAGTTTCATCAGTCCACAGCACCTTATTTCAAAATGAAGCTGGCTTGTCCAAATGTGCTTGAGCATACCTCAAGCGGCTCTGTTTGTGCTGTGGGCGGAGAAAAGGCTTCCTAAGCATCACTCTCGCATACAGCATCTCCTTGTGTAAAGTGCACTGAATGGTTGAACGATGCACAGTGACTCCATCTGCTGTAAGATGATGTTGTAGGTCTTTGGTGCCTTGGCCTTTTGGCTAGGTCTGTGGGTTAACTCTGACTGTTCTCACCATTCGTCGCTTCTGTCTATCCGAAATCTTTCTTGGTCTGCCACTTCGAGCCTTAACTTGAACTGAGCCTGTGGTCTTCCATTTCCTCAATATGTTCCTAACTGTGTAAACAGACAGCTTAAATCTCTGGGACAGCTTTCTGTATCTTTCCCCTAAACCATGACGGTGAACAATCTTTGTCTTCAGGTCATTTGAGAGTTGTTTTGTGACCCCCATGTTGCTATTCTTCAGAGAAAATTAAAGGAGGAGGGAAACTTACAATTGACCCCCTTAAATACTCTTTCTCATTATAGGATTCACCTGTGTATGTAGGTCAGGGGTCACTGAGCTTACCAAGCCAATTTGAGTTCCAATAATTAGTTCTAAAAGTTTTGGAATCAATAAAATGACAATGGTGCACAAATTTATGCACCTGCCTGATTTTGTCTGAACAATTATTGCACACTTTCTGTAAATCCAATAAACTTCATTTCACTTCTCAAATATCACTGTGTGTGTCTCCTATATGATATATTTAACTGACATTTTTTATCGTAACAAACAATGATTTATACATGAAAATAATGACTATTAACAAGGTTCCCCAGACTTTTGCAATCCCACTGTATGTAGATATGTATATATATGTGGATGTATGTGTATATATATATATATATATATATATATATATACTCAGCAAAAAAAAGAAACATCCCTTTTTCAGGACTGTGTATTTCAACAATAATGTTTTAAAAATCCAAATAACTTTACAGATCTTCATTGTAAAGGGTTTAAACAATGTTTTCCATGCATGTTCAATTAACCATAATCAATTAATTAACATGCACCTATGGAATGGTCGTTAAGACCATAACAGCTTACAGAAAGTAGGCATTTAAGATCACAGTTCTAAAAACGCAGGACACTAAAGAGACTTGTCTACCGACTGTGAAAAACACCGAAAGAAAGATGCCCAGGGTCCCTGCTCATCTGCGTGAACGTGCATTAGGCATGCTGCAGGGAGGCATGAGGACTGCTGATGTGGCTAGGGCAATAAATTGCCATGTCAGCACTGTGAGACGCCTAAGACAGCGCTACAGGGAGACAGGAAGGACAGCTGATCATCCTCGCAGTGGAAGACCAGGTGTAACAACACCTGCACAGGATTGGTACATCCGAATATCACACCTGCGTGACAGGTACAGGATGGCCACAACAACTGCCCGAGTCACACCAGGAACACACAATCCCTCCATCAGTGCTCAGACTGTCCGCAATAGGCTGAGAGAGGCTGGACTGAGGCTTGTAGGCCTGTTGTAAGGCAGGTCCTTACCAGACATCACCAGCAACAACGCCGCCTATGGGCACAAACCCACCTTCGCTGGACCAGACAGGAGTGGCAAAAAGTGCTCTTCACAGATGAGTCACGGTTTTATCTCACCAGGGGTGATGGACGGATTCGTGTTTTACGTCGAAGGAATTGAGCACGTCTGGGACCTGTTGGATCGCAGGGTGAGGGCTAGGGCCATTCCCCCCAGAAATGTCCAGGAACTTGTAGGTGCCTTGGTGGAAGAGTGGGGTAACATCTCACAGCAAGAACTGACAAATCTGGTCCAGTCCATGAGGAGGAGATGCACTGCAGTACTTCAAGCAACTGGTGGCCACACCAGATACTGACTGGTACTTTTGATTTTGAGCCTCCCTTCATTCAGGGACACATTGTGAAACATTTTTAGTTTATGTCTTATAGCGTTTGTGTGTTGGCTTTTATCCATCCACTAGCAGAATACCCGCGCTTCGCAGCAGAGAAGTAGTGTGTTAAAGAAGGTATGAAAAAGAAAAGGAAAAATTTGAAAAATAACGTAACATGATTGTCAATGTAATTGTTTTGTCACTGTTATGAGTGTCGCTGTGATATATATATTGCAAAATACCGCGCATGCGATGTCGTGTGTTAATGAAGTTATGAAAAAGAAAAGGAAACATTTTAAAAATAATGTAATATGATTGTCAAAGTAATTGTTTTGTGTATTTGGTGGCAGCGTCACGAAGTTGTTTTCGTCTAGCTGCATCAGTAAATGTACCACGCTGTCTGACACGCCTCATTTTTACTGTTTTCTCACAGCTTGGACTGCTGCTGTCATAATGAGTTTGAGTCTACATATATATATATATACATATATATATATACACATACATATCTTCATATCTATATACATATATACATATCTACATATACACATATATATATATATATACAGTATATACATACCTATCTACATCATATATACACACACACACAAATTATATATATGTGTGTGTGTGTGTATGTATGTATGTATGTGTGTGTGTGTGTGTATATATATATAATGTAGATAGGTGTGTGTGTGTGTATATATATATATATACACATACATACAAACATACACACAGGTATATATATGTGTATATATATGTATGTGTCTATATGTGTGTGTATAGCTTTGGTCACTGAGTGCAAGGGAAAATAAAATGTAGTCTATAAGTTATTAAACAGTAAAACATTAACGTTTTAAGAAGTAAATCTACATTGAGCACTACTGGAGTGGTTGCGGGTAAACTACATTTTAAAGACTGTGTAACAGAACAGGTAAGTAGTACTAACAGCAGCTAAAATGTATATGGATCATCTCTCGGTAGTTGATCCCTTTTGAAAGGCGCTACACGACGGCTGTGGTACAGAAATTACATTTTCTATGTGAACGTCCAAATTTCTGCCTCTGGTAATGTACCTTACCGGCATTTAAAGAAAATTAGTTTTGTGTCCTCTGCAGTGTTAAGAGAGAAAGGCTTTGGTTTGGGATAAAAGGAAAAAATGTGTAAAGAAAGGAAAGTTGCCTTTTTCTTTTATATAGTATAGAGAGATGTGTTCGCTGACGTTATGATCGCCTTTTGGGGACAGTCGCGGTGGGTTTTGTGTAGACTGGTGAGACGACCCTGCCATTAATCGGCTGTGATGGCACTGTCAATCCTCCACTCGTGTGCGTGTCTTCATAATCCGAGCTGACGACCTCATAATCGTATACGTGCAAAAGAAACTGCGAATCGCCTTAATATTAGTTTCCCGCGGTGTAGAAAAGGGGTCCTGTGTTTGCACTTGTCTGGGCTATAGCTCAGGGGGAGGATAAAAAAAATTAAAAGTGCTCACTTTGACTTAAGGCAGAAGCGCAGTCAGCGTCTCAAAGGCCAGCACAGCTATGCGCGCGTGCGGCTGCTCGACTTTTGCTAGGCAGGAGACCCCAGTTTTTGCAGACACATTCACGTGATCAAAAGTCTCAGCGCTCTTTGGAGGTCATTCATATATATACATATATATATATATATATCTCAAAATACCCGCGCCTCGCAGCGGAGAAGTAGTGTGTTAAAAAAGTAATGAAAAAGAAAAGGAAACATTTTAACATGATTGACAATGTCATGAGTGTTGCTGTCATATATATGCCTGCCTAAATAAGTCACCCTCGCTTCGCTCTTACTTTTTTACATTTTACATTTTACTCATTTAATCATGGCTAGTGGCGGAAAAATTATAAAATGGAAGGAGGATTACACTGAGTATGGCTTTACCAAAACAATTATTGATGGCGAATCGATTATTCATAAAGCTTGAATTGGTGATCTGTTTTTCTGTGTTAACCTCATATTTTTTCATACTTCTTCTCAAACCAAGGTGGTGCGAGGGTACAATGAATAGGGATGCGCTGATCAAAGTAATCGGTGTACCAGGAAATCATGCATTGACAAAAGATCCCCTTTGCTTGTAATGCAAAGTGTGATTAAATGCATTATTTTTTAACGCGTTATGGAGCACATGCATCGAAGCTTCTCAGTTGTGCTTGTGCTAAGAAAAGGAAAGATTTTAAAAATAACACGATTGTCAATGTAACCTTTTGTAAGTAGTGCCTGGAGGATTCAGTGTGGAGAAACTCTAGAGACAGCGTGTGTACTAACTTGTGGATTTTTCTGTGAGTATTTTGTGGCAGTGTGACGAAGTTGCTTTGAAAGACGGCGTTAGCCGTGGAGCTCTGCTCAGAGCGAAATGAGGTAAATGGGAGGGGAGATGATGTGACTCCCCCACCCGCCTTAACTGTCAATCCCCCACAAACACAGTCTCCCGGAATTTACATAAGCACACCCCTTCACCTACAATTTTAACTTAGTTACAAAGTGATCAAAACTCTCGTTTATATCCTGCGTCCTCTCATTAAACTTGTATCCCGCATTACCCGTGGGCATGAGAAACGCCAGCGGCAGCCTGTCTATGAACTTAGTTAAAAGTTTAGGTTTACACCTTGCCTTCTTTCCGAAGTAGCAACACTCATGAATATGGTAGTATATGTCACTCGCTCACTTCTTATTGTTTCGCTGCCTTCTCAATTATATAATGCATGTTTTCTTCTGCGCTTTTTGGAGGTCTTCCTGGTTTTCTACGCACTGCGTTGACAGTCAGTTCATGTGATTACGTGGGAGGCGTGATGATGTCACATGAAACTCCGCCCCCCCACGGCTTTCGAGCTCAACTCCATTACAGTAAATGGAGATAAATACCTTCCAGTTATGACCATTACGCGTAGAATTTCGAAATGAAACCTGCCAAACTTTTGTAAGTAAGCTGTAAGGAATGTGCCTGCCAAATTTCAGCCTTCTACCCACACGGGAACTAATAACGTCAGATCCCTGGGGAGCGGTAGTATGCATCATGATCGTGACTGGGAGAATAAAAGTTAAAAAAAAAAATGCTAACTTTTACAAGTTCTATAAATTTACACTGGCTGTTACAGACACAAATCAAATGTATGTTTTTATTTTATAATACTAACAATTAGAGTAGCTCACTACTCAAAACAGTAAATTTGTGGGGGTGCTGGTTTCAAACTCACATTCTCTGGATTATAAATCGGAATTTCTATCCGCTGCACCATGGAAGCTATCATGTTGTACCTGCACCTTTTGTGAATGTGTTTATTTGATATTTGGCCATCAGCCTTCACACATTATACAGTTCATGTCTACATTTTGTCATTTATTACTAAAACATGAAAAACATTTCTATTTTAACGATGAGTTTTCATAGATTGTTGTAGACACAAAACACACATCAAATTATTTCCCCTTACAACTCCCGGATAATCAATCAAGGAAGGAACTGGGAGAACTTCTTGCCCGTTCTGCGGCGGTGGGGGGATGGTATAGCAGGCTCCTTGCTGCTTGGGCTTATCGACACATTTAGAAGACAAAAGACGCTGATGGAGAGGTGTGAAGGGATTTAAGGTGGGCCGGATTTATGAGTTTTTTCGTTGGCTCTGGTAATTCTAGTGTTAAACCTGTTTCTACTATACAGTATATGTACTTCTGAGAGGTACAATATACTTATAAGGATAAGCTCTACGTATAATTTGGAAATGGGACATGGATCTTGCCACTGATTTCATGTACTGGCATACTATTTTTAAAACGTAAGTGCATCATAACTGGCTATTGGACGGTGAAGATATACTATAACTTTGGACCAAAGCCTAATGGCAAGACAAGTGAGCTGCCATTTAAATGTTAGACCTGCCAAAACTACACAGGACAGCAGACAGAACAGTAAATGTAAGCTGATAGAAAGTAGTAGTAGTAAGAAGAACATACTGTCTATAGTGCAGTTTTTGAGGTGTGGGAAGTAGTTTTGCTGAATGCTTTTGGGTGCAGAAGTGAAGAAAAGGAGGAAGGGGCAGAACAGCAACTATTTTTTACAGTCCCTGAATTTTGCCTCCCTGTGCAGAAAATCTCTAAACTATACTGGTATGATCAATGGAGCAAAAACTACCATAGCACTGTCATGAGCATACCTACAGCCTGTGTAATGAACATTGGACGCATCACAAAAACAATTAGGACGGCAGAGAAGAAGGAATCAGGCACATAATGTGCAATAATTAAAAGCTGAGTGGGGTAGTTTATTAACAAGTTCAGCATCAGTTTCAATCTGTAATACCATTCCATAGGCTGCCTGTGACCATGAACAGTTTTTTCAAGGCTCAAAAGTTATTAGATTGTTCAGCGTGATGGTCTATAATAAATTTGCCATGAAAAGCTCTGCACTTTTAATACCTGTTTTAGACTCCACACTATTACAAACTGAACTTGCTCACTATCCTGTGCATGCAGTTGTTAGATGAATTGAGAAAGCATCAATATTTACAGAAATGCCTTAGGACCAGAAGTTTTAAAAATTCATTGTGTTTTAGTGCATATGCAATTTGTAACAATGACTGTTTTGCTCAGTTCTCTCCTTTCTTTCAGATGCACCGCTGTTTGCTTTGTCAAAATGTTTTCAAGTCAGCCAGTGTAGCTCACTGCTCAGGGGGCTAACCTGATGGTGCAAACAATTAGGATGGCTACAGAAATAAAAGACCTTTTTTATTGGTAATATTTTGTAGTCCAAAGGAAGAGGCTGAAACAGGTTTATCATATGCACTATCTCTTTTTTATGCATATTGTCCCATTAACTTACAAAGACAATATGAACATAACATATTCGACATATCTGTCATTCTTTCTCTCTTTCAGAAGATGTATGTGCACCACTGCATATACTGTATCAATAACTGTAGCAGCAACACAAACTCCATTGCACCCAAAACATGTTTTTTTATGATTGACAAACATGAGTGTGTGAACATAAACAATAACTAAAGCACGTGCATGTAACTACAATCACATACCCATTAGCTCATTATGTTGTAACAAACATTACTTTGCCTTCATTTGAACATGGTCTTCTGGTAATCGGCATCTGGGCTTATGGCCCTATCCAGGAAAAAAGAGGTATGCCTAGTGGAAGATACTTCAAGTTTAAGAGTTTAGGTGTCATTAGAGCTTGCCATTTATCTTTCTAAAGAATTCATAATACAAATGCCTGCATCAGTAGCAACTGCTGAAGGAAGTTTTTCTAGGCTCAAATCCAAATTCAGAAATCTATGTAGACACGAATGGCTCAGTGATCTGATTCTAAGTCTGCTCAGAAAGATATGCATTTACAAAGATGAAGTTATTGTCATCTATCTAAATATAGGATCCAAAAAGAATATTTGCTCTAAAACCCAAAAACTAATAGAAGGCACCTAGAAACTGAAAATGTATTATGTTTGTTTTCTTTTTATTACAGAGAGAGCTTTATACAAATACTGTAGTATATATAAAAATAATTTTATACTAGCCAACGCCCGCCGCAGCATACGGTGGTGTAAGAATAGGAGCGGAAAACGGTGAGAAAGGAATTCAGAAATCAAGAAGAAAGAAATACTTCTTGAAAGACGCAGTTATGAATAGGTGTTTTGCTGGAGACGACAGATAATGAGTCGAAAGATCTACCCGTAGAAAAAGCCACGTACAACAATAGTTTTGTTGCATGTATTTTGGACTTCCTGGAAATGTGGACGGAAATATGATCATTTTGCCTACACGTACGTTGTTATTTTCACCCTTTGCTTGCAGTGCGTCTGATAGTCATTTGTATTGTTCCACGCGCAGATGTTGTTGATGTAATCTGAGATAGTTGAGACGCGTGCCCTCTGTTTTAACATACGCATCTACGACGTACTGTTGGAATAGTTTGCCGCTAGAGTGCAAAGTACTAAATGTATTCCTCATTGATAATCTGTAGGCCTATGCGTAAAAATGGCATGGAGTAGACCCTTGGGATTAATAAAGTATCTATCTATCTATCTATCTAGACCTGATTCGTTTGGCGGTTCTTTTATCGGGAACACGTTGTAAATCTTTGTGCCAGCCAATGTCTCCGTTAGGGAATAAAAGTGGGTAAACCACAGGATCGCAATTCATACTGAGCGTGGAAATTTGTTTACAGGAGCTGCCTCTAGATAGATGCAAATGTCCATTTCAGTAGGGGGTTCACCATCTTCTCAGACGAAAATCGCTGCAACATCGGTGTGACATGTTGGGGCATTGTATCGTCGTAAATCCTGCCCAGGGTTTCCCTTGAAAGCCATTCATACAGATGCTGTTGGATTGGACTGAGCGATTTCATGCATGTGTTTGTATGATTTACTGAAGGGGTTGATGGTTCTGAGCATGGAATCTAGCTGGAGAAGTAAATTTTCACTGCATGCACTTTGCTTTGTTTTGTAAGCGTACTTCAGTAGCTTGCTGCTGTGTCAAAAACATACAACTGCCCATATCCTGGAGAGGTTGAAGTGTTAGTGTATAGTGGAACCAGAAGAGAAATATATATAAGAGCTTATATTTTAAGGTTCTTGATCATATTTATTTTACTTTTAATTGCTGAAAGGCTGATGCACCAAAATAAATGGTGATTTGTGGTACCAGGTGATCAGTTCTCGTGGATTCCTCAATGTCTAACTCAAAATAGGCAGCTTATGGAGGAAAGAAAAACTTTGATTTAATGTGCAATGATGTGAACTCTAGCTATTAAGATCAGTTTGGCACTTCATATAACTAGATGAAAATTCTTCAATTTGCACTTTAATCTCATTAAGATGTGCTATATCAGGAAAATACATTCAATGCCAGTAGAAGTGTGCAGTGTCTTTTTGGATAATTTAATATTAGTAGCTATCATGAACAAATATTTTGTTTGAAGGTTATGAATTGTGGCCAACAGGGGGTGCTCCAGCTCCCCAAACCTGACACAGACAGACACAGACACAAATTTCTGCAACACACAAGGCTTTTTTTTCCAAGGGGGAAATGCTTTTCACCCATTTCTCACTTGAACCAACCACAGTACAATGAAATGCACAAAGCAATGTTCATCTCTTCCATCTCTTTCTCTCTCTCTCTTTGTCTTTCTGCCTTCACTCCTCCTCCAGGAAGTTTTATCCTCTCCCTCCTCACTCCCTCCTGGAGCAGTGGCAGCGGGCTCCTTTTATACTACTCCCAGGAGCACTTCCGGTGGCCCATTAGCATGATCCGGAAAAACTTCTGGATAAGGTGGAAGCCCAACATAGTAGGGCTCTGCAGCCCTTGCAGCAACCCCTGATGGCACCCACGGAACCCAATACAACTCCAACTCTCATGGAGCCCTGAGGGAATCTGAGGCACCATTGCAACAACCCTGGGGGCTGTCATCTAGCACCCTGGGAGAAATAATGCCCGGTACATGTTCTCAACCCCGGTCTTTACAGTCTGAAGGCA
Source organism: Polypterus senegalus (assembly GCF_016835505.1). Taxonomy (NCBI): domain Eukaryota; kingdom Metazoa; phylum Chordata; class Cladistia; order Polypteriformes; family Polypteridae; genus Polypterus; species Polypterus senegalus. Next base: position 125,380,859 of record NC_053162.1, read on the forward strand.
TCCCAGCTGGGCAAGGGTGCCGGCCATCCGCCACACAATATAAAAAAGCCCCTGAAGTTTCATCCAAATGTCCAGTAAAATTAAACACACAGAGATAAAAGTAAGCACTAATTTGTGTCCAGCTTTAACATTCAACAAACCCTGTCTCATATCATGTCCCTACTCTTCTAAAAAGTGAGCCACTTTTTAAAAGGTCTGTGCCCATCACTAATATTATTATAGTCATTTAATGCTGATTATGCATCAGAATCAAAAGAAATCTAGCATAAAAATAATTTGTACTGCGAAATTCAAATTATTGTTTGTTTAATGTAAAAATGTACAATTTTATTCAGCAGTTAATACTAAATAAGTTATGCTTGCTCTACCAATACTAAATAAATTCCATCTTTTAAATTTAACACATTTTTTGTTTAACATTTCCCCTGCTAAAATATTAGCATAAAATTAGTACTCACAGGTTATGAAAAGGCAAGTTATTTATCCAGTTCCACATTTCACTGCTCTCATTCTTAGTTAGTCCAATCCAATAAAATTGATTTTCATTATTGATACATCTCGCAATTTCCTGATGAAAAAATGATAAAGGACAATTTGAATAATTATTTTTATCTCATATAGATCACATAAGAGTAAAATCATGAACCAAGAGCTAGACATCACTGGTAGAGAGAGACTGTTTGCTTGACCCGGAGAGAAAGAATAAAAGAGTTAAGAATTACTGCTTGGGTGCAGTAAAAAGACAAGCACGTCACTGTTTCAGAGTGTAGGCAATTGCACTTTAATTAGTTTAATCCTTTAATTAGTTTTTTTTTTTTTTTCCTTTGTTGGCATCTTATTTTCTCTTAATTTCTTTATTTCATTCCATTTGATTATCAATGTTTAGGTCTAATAAGACACTACTTAAAATGTAATAATATGTGCATATATTTCTAATTTATTTAATGCATACTATTTGTGTGTTCAGCACAGTATTGTGCATTTTTCTTGCGTATTTTATAATTTAAGTTTGTAAGCACTGTAACCACAAGGGGGTGCTATTGAGCCCCAAACCACAGACACAATGATGTTCAAGCTCAACTCTGGGTTCAAATAAAGGCTTTTCCAACACCTTTTACAGAAACACCAGCTAAAATGCACCAAATACACAATTTTGTCCTTCCACCTTCAAGAGTGTTGCCTGCTGCCTCCCAGCTCTGATTCAGTTTAAGTGAGACAGCAAGCTTTCTTCTAAATTAGACCCAGGAACTGCTCCAGTCTCCTGCTGTCTGGACAATTTCCAGGTCATGTGAAAACCTTGGCAGTCCTCCCCCAGCAGCACCCTCTGGTGGTATCCAAAGACACCAACAGGGCTGCATTTATGGACTCCAACTCCAATGCCACCCTGTGGATATCTTAATCTGGTCCAGCCTTGAGGGACACTGCCACCTGTCATGTGGGGGAATGAACTCCCAGTAAGCCTGTTCATCCAGTCCATTCATTATGGTCTCCTGGCCAAGTATGAATCCTTCCTTTATCCCGGCCAGGATGCCTGCCCTTCCTTCCTGGCAGCTCCAAAATGTAAATATCTTTAGGCTCGCAAATAGAAGTGTACTATATGAAAAAAAACTAGTGGAATTTATAATTGAAATGTTTTGCCTAACAAATGTCCAGTAATATATTTCAAATGTGCATAAGAAGTTGAACGTATTAAGCCAATATCAAACTCTGTCCATTACTAACCTGTTTCTTGACATCTTCAAAAACAATTAATGTTGCATTCATGTCTTCACAAAGTAGTTTACTGTTGTCAAAATATTTCTTTTCTTTAGAGAAAAAGTAACAGCTTTCATTACATATCGTCCAGCCTTTTGCACAAATGTCACGTTGACTCACTGTGGAAAAACAAAAACAAGAACTAGCTATTAAATGTAAAAGAAAATTATGATTATCTTGTCTTAAAAAATATTTAATGGTGGAAAAATATCTTAAAAAAACTAACCATGAGCCTCACAGTATCATAGTCCTGGGTCTGAGTCTGGGCCAAGGCATTGCCTATCCAGAGATTGAACATTATTTCCATGTATGCATAAGTTTTCCTCTGGGATTTGCAGTTATCCTTCCATGTCCCAAAGTTTTGCCTGAAATTCTAAGCTGAACTAATATGAATGAGTGGGAAGTGTGTGTAAGTGTTCCCTAATATCGACTGCCATTTTGTCCAGAGCTGGCCCATGCCTTGCATGCTTATACTGTAGGGATAGACAGCAGCTCTCAGCAACCCTGAATCAGATTATATGGGTTAAAAAATGGTTTGATAGATGGCTAGATAGAATATGTCAGTAAGTTTGTATCTGGAACATTATAAGAGTTCAAAAAATATAACATGAAAATATAAGTAACTGTTAAATGTGAAGAGTTCAGATCTACAATGTACAGTATATGGTTTAACAGAACTGACAAAAATGTTCAGACATCATTTGTTGTTGTTTTGTTAACATTGCATTCTTTTTATCACCAAATTACATTTGGGTCAAGATGCTATATAAGACTGAGAGATTGGAAAAGAAATACAGTAGGTGGTAGTCTAATATCACTTACCTTGCCACCACTGAGTTACTACAATTTGAGAATTATACTGAATTGTTACTTTTTTGTTACAAAAATGATTTAATTTGAAGATAGCAAAAACAAAAACCACTCATTATTAATCAGATCAGAATGTAAAGATTAATTAATTAAAAACAATTACCATTTACCTTTACTGTTATTTTTTCCACCTGGTGATGTGGCTACTTTATTCAATTGTATTTCCATCCACTTTAATTGTTTTGAACAAGATGCATCTACAAAAGATAATTATTAATATAATTAATTTTTAAATGATTCAGCATGTACAATACCTCTGCAAAGTGGACTTGCACCCAAAGACCACCCTTTGTGTACTGCCATGTGATGAAAATGAGGAAATAATGACAAAAACATTCAAGTATTAGGAAAAATTATTCATTGCTTAAAGTAATTAAAAAGTAATTAAAGTAATTAGATACTTTATTTAAAAAAAAACACCCATTACACTACAAAACAGTGCCACAGTGTTCAGCGCTGCTGCCTCACAAATCCAATTTACAGCGTGTGTAGCTTGCATTATTTCACCATGTTCTTGTGTTTTTTTATCCAGGTAATCTGTTTTTTCTCACATTACAAAGGGGATTGTAGGGAAACTGGCAGCTCTAAACTGGAGTAGAGTGAACGTGTGCTCAAGTGAGTCCTGCGATTATCCTACCTCTATTAAGGATAAAAATCCTTACACACTCTAACCAGCTCCCTAAAGAACATAGCTAGCAAAGCTGGCATAAGAATTAGCACAGGTAAAATGAAGATTATACAAGTTAGTTTTGGGAACCAGGGCATGATAATGTTTTGGTCAGTTTAACTAAATCAGCAGCATACTGACTGATGAAGGTGGCGTGGACGCAGACACTGCCTGCCAGCTTTGGCAGGAGGTTGGGAGTATGTGCCGATAGCACGTTGCAGCACCCACTATACAGTGAACCACCTGGACTGGGACCTGAGTGCAGTGGTTGCTTTGCCAGGCATCAACAGTATTTCCTTTACTGGTTATCATCAACAACTGCCACTGCTGCCAAGCTCTGCCTCTACAACTTCTTAGTTTATACAAGAGTATATCAGTGAGACACATAAGATTACCTCACAGACAGGATGAAGACTTAATGTTTTCCACCATTGTTGCTTCTGATACATCCTAGATATTACCAACTGTGACTGCATTAATAACAACAAAAGAAGATGTTCTTAGTGGCTGCAGGTTATTATGGCCAAAAAATGTCTATGGTTGCCTAAACAAATTCTACTACTCCTTGGCCATCAATCAATGGTGAATTTGTGCTCATCTATGTCTATGGACAAAAAAAAACCCCACAAATTTGAATTACTAAACAAAATGTTTAGCAACATTACAAAGTTTATATCAAATTAAGAGTCACAGCTTACAAGTAGACCTAAAAACATCTTGAATCAAACAACACATCTAAACACTTTCTTAGTCATGCAGCAACTATAAGATGGAAAATTAGTCAACTAGAAACTCTCAAAACTAGGCTATAGTGTTGCCATGACAAAGCAGGATTAATCAAAGCAAAGCAGCATGAGTATCTAGTAAAAAGGAAACAAGTATTAAAGAGGAACAGGTAAGAGCTTACAGCTCAGTCCTCAGAAGCAATAAGATGAGATGTTATACAAAGCTACTAAAGAAGAATGTACAGAGAAACAATGTCAAATTAAAAATAACAGAACTGCATCATACCGTTCAGTACATCGGTACAACTAAACCACAAACTTCATCCTATATCCTGCATTGCTCAGATGGTACCACCTTTATATTGCATCCCCACTGGTTTCACAGGAGGCTAACTTATGTCTACATCATAAGTTGAATATGACAAAACATTCATCTAAGCTAGTTGAGACAATAAAGAACCTAATTAGCTGAACTGACTAATTGGATTTGTAAGTGTCTCTTCTGCATGATGTTGTCATACCAACTATCCCAATGATCCATCTATCTAAGGATAATTTCATAATAGGCTTATATTAGTATCATTTTTCTGCCTAAATTTTATCATGAATGCTTACCGTGAAAAAGTGTGTACTCTTTTTGACTATTAGTATGGCTACAAGTACTAGAACAACAAAAAAAATCTTGTGGACTTGGACTAGCAAAGTAATGGCAATTTCAGACCTTATAACCAAAGTCAGGTATAGCCTTGTTGAAAATAAACAGTCAACACAAGTTGAAGAAAGAAGAAGTTGGAGGTGTATTTAGTTTCAATTATAGCAATAAATAAAGAACAATAAGAATGTCAATTCCTTTAGTAGCCCATGCGGTAGCGGAGGCTGCTACATTATAGAAGCAGAAAAACTGGGTAAAACTAGACTAATTCCAGCTAACATATACTCACCTAAATGGAACATTAAAGAATTTGTAGTGAATGTTCAGTTCCCGGTATGTTTAATCATAGACAAAAACTTGGAGAGCTTAACTGCTTTTATACAATATATGTATTTGTATATACAATACAATTTATTTTTGTATAGCCCAAAATCACACAAGGAATGCCACAATGGGCTTTAACAGGCCCTGCCTCTTGACAGCCCCCCAGCTTTGACTCTCTAAGAAAACAAGTAAAAACTCCCAAAAAAACCCCAGCAGGTAAAAAATGGAAGAAACCTCGGGAAAGGCAGTTCAAAGAGAGACCCCTTTCCAGGTAGGTTGGGCGTGCAGTGGGTGTCAAAAAGAAGGGGGTCAATACAATACAATACAATGCAATACACAGAACTGAACAAATCCTCAATACAGTATAAAAATAAAAATTTTAGAAGTACGTAGCAGAATTTAACAGAGGATGACATTACATAATATGATTTGGATTTGTATAGAATATATGTTTTTTGCTTTCTGTATAAGTAGTTTTTATATGTGTGTTATGTTAATTTATGTTTAATTCATAATATGTAATCAATATGCAGTTTAGTTCCTATGTGTGATCATGTTGTTCTGTTATGTCTTTTGTGCTTTGTGGGTGATTCTGCACAAAATAATTTTACTGAAACTGATATATCTCCAGGGATATTTACCAGAAGTCCCTTAGGAAAATCAAAAGTATATCTGAGAGGAATAAAAAATTAATATATTTCACACAAAAATAAATTGTAAACCAGAACAGAAAAAAATTATTTTGTCACATCTCCAAAACTGAACATGATTAAGCAAGATTACCATAGCTGAATTCTGCAAAAAACAAAAACCTTTGCAAATGGTTTTCGAATCACTGAGAAAGGAAACAAATATTATTTTAATTGTTATGAGCATTGGGAAAAGGCTTATAAGTTGCTGGTTCAATAAATGCATAATAAAGAACGGAACACTTATCACATACAAGAACAATGCTGTCAAACCAAAGTTACTAAACATCAAGAGATGGGAAGCATGTCTAAGGAATAAGATGTTCTGCTTATCTAAAGATAATAATAATGATGCCCTAATCAAGTTTATGATTTTGACTTTTGTGTTTTTATAACCTTTTCCTTGGCTTCTAAAAATAATTATAATATCTTTTTGGAGGTTTTGGAAATCAAGAATTTAGAGGCTACATTTGTTTTTGATTTTATGTATTTTTAACCATCTTATAGTTAAATCATATTCTCTCACTATGCCATTTTATTTTTCTTATGGGCACCACTATTCTGGGTCATTGTAGTAATGATATGAGGTATGTTTGTTATGGCATGTCCTTGGATGTTATTGCGCCTTCAGTGTCCACGTTTGTGGATTTGTGAAAAGACATAAAACTTTCCTGGTCGTAAATTACTTTCTGCTTCCTGGCTATGATTTTTGTCTTTCTAGTTGGGTGCTGTTTTTGTTTTAATTATATTTATTGGTTTTTGATCCTTTTGCAACATTCTTTAATAGATGACTTTAATTTCAGATCCTGAGTTTGTTCTTTAGATCTTTAACCTCCCAATTACATCCCTTGCTTTTTGTGCTTACCAGCCCTTACACCAATTCCACTCTTAATTCCCACGACCTCCTTTTATAATCATTACAATTGATGATTTTTAAAATAAAATAGAAGTATCACAACTCTAGGCATTATTTGTCAATATGTTGTGTAAATCTTTAAAAATCTTGAATCTTAGTTAGCCAATAAAAGGTGTCATTTTGTTTGACTTTTCACTACATAAGGCTGGTGGCAATTCCTAAACAGGGTTGAACATGTGACCTCACCTCTTGGGCTTCCACCCACAAAGAACATAAAACATACTCACATTTAAAGACACAGTCCACCAATACATACAATACATAATCACATATAAAAACCAATAACAATAACATAAATAATTCCCATGGGTTCACCACCTATGGGAGGGGCCAAGGTGGTCGGGTGCAGGGTGAGTTGGGTGGTGGCCGAAGGTGGGGACCTTGGCGGTCCGATCCTTGGCTACAGAATATACAATACTCTACTTCTTTAACAGGTTTGATCACACTAACCCACTCTCACGTCGGAGTACTGCATCCTCAAACCATCCTTCTGCTGATACCAGCATGGGTGAGACATCCCAAGCCACAATTACAGCAGCCCATGTGAGCAGAGAGCTTAGAAGACTTCGTGCCAGTAAAGCAGCGGGTCCAGATGGTGTATCGCCATGACTGCAGAAGGCCTGTGCGTTGGAACTGGGGAGTCCTCTACAGCGCATCTTCAACCTGAGCCTGGAACAGGGAAGAGTCCCAAGACTTTGAAAAACATCTTGTATCACCCCTGTCCCAAAGATATCACGTCCTAGTGAGCTGAATGACTTCCGGCCTGTTTCTATGACGTCTCATCTGATGAAGACCATGGAGCGGCTACTGCTTCACCACCTGAGGCCACAGATCCTCCACGCCCTCGACCCTCTGCAGTTTGCATACCAGGAGAAGGTGGGAGCGGAGGATGCCATCATCTATATGCTACACCGATCCCTCTCCCACTTGGACAGAGGCAGTGGTGCTGTAAGAATTATGTTTTTGGACTTCTCTAGTGCCTTCAACACCATCCAGCCTCTGCTCCTTAGAGACAAGCTGACTGAGATGGGATTAGACTCACACCTGGTGGCATGGATTGTTGACTATCTTACAGATAGACCTCAATATGTGCTTCTTGGGAACTGCAGGTCTGACGTGTTCAGCAATACAGGGGCGCCGCAGGGGACTGTACTTTCTCCGGTCCTGTTCAATCTATATACATCAGACTTCCAATATGACTCGGAGTCCTGTCACGTGCAAAAGTTCACTGATGACACTGCTATTGTGGGCTGCATCAGGAGTGGGCAGGAGGAGGAGTACAGGAAGCTAATCAAAGACTTTGTTAAATGGTGCGACTCAAACCACTTACATCTTAACACCAGCAAAACCAAGGAGCTGGTGGTGGATTTTAGGAGGCCCAGGCCCCTCATGGACCCTTTGATAATCAGAGGTGACTGTGTGCAGAGGGTGCAGACCTATAAATATCTGGGAGTGCAGCTGGATGACAAATTGGACCAATTTCTGCCAATACTGATGCTCTATGTAATAAAGGTCAGAGCCGACTATACTTTCTGAGAAGGTTGGCATCCTTCAACATCTGCAATAAGATCCTGCAGATGTTCTACCAGACGGTTGTGGCGAGTGCCCTCTTCTACGCGGTGGTGTGCTGGGGAGGCAGCATAAAGATGAAAGATGCCTCACGCCTGGACAAACTTGTTAAGAAGGCAGGCTCTATTGTAGGAGTAAAGTTGGACAGTTTAACATCTGTGGCAGAGCGACGGGCACTAAGCAAACTCCTGTCAATCATGAAGAATCCACTGCATCCACTGAACAGTGTCATTTCCAGGCAGAGGAGTAGCTTTAGTGACAGATTTTTGTCACTGTCCTGCTCCACTGACAGACTGAGGAGATTGTTCCTCCCCCACACTATGCGACTCTTCAATTCCACCCGGGGGAGTAAATGCTAACATTACTCAAAGTTATTGTCGGCTTTTTTATTTTTATTTTATTTAATTTTTATTACTATTTAATTTAATATTATTCTATCTATCTATCTATCTATCTATCTATCTATCTATCTATCTATCTATCTATCTATCTATCTATCTATCTATCTATCTATCTATCTATCTATCTATCTATCTATCTATCTATCTATCTATCCATCCAGAAGCTGGCTCTTGGGACATAGAATGTCACCTATCTAAAGGGGAAGGAGCCTGAGCTAGTGGCTTGATATAGTCAGGCTCACCTCGAAAACACAGCTTGGACTCTGGAACTAATCTCCTTGAGAGGGGCTGGACTCTCTACCACTCTGGAGTTGCCCCCAGTGTGAGGTACCAAGCGGCTGTGGGCATACTTATTGCCCCCCGACTTGGAGCTTGTTAATTGGGGTTTACACCGGTGGACAAGAAGGTAGCCTTCCCCCGCCTATTCCTAACTGTTGTTTGTGCGTATGCAACGAACAGCAGTTTGGAGTACCCCCCCTTTTTGGAGTCCCTGGAGGGGGTGCTAGAGGGCATACCTTCTGAGGACTCCCTCATTCTGCTGGAAGACTTCCATGCTCACATGGGCAATGACAGTGAGACCTGGAAGGGCGTGATTGGGAGGAATGGTGTTTTGCTGTGGACTTTTGTGCTCGTCACGGATTGTCTATAATGAACACCATGTTCAAGCATTGGGGTGTTCATATGTGCACTTGGCACCAGGACACCCTAGGCCTCAGTTTGATGATCGACTCTGTGGTCGTGTTGTTGGACTTGCGGCCACATGTCCTGGACACTGGGTGAAGAGAGGGGCGGAGCTATCAACTGATCACCACCTGGTGGTGAGTAGGCTTCGATGGTAGGTGAGGATGCCGGTCAGGCCTGGTAGACTCAAACGTGTTGTGAGGGTCTGCTGGGAAGTCTGGCAGAGTCACCAGTCAGAAGTAGCTTCAACTCCCACCTCCGGCAGAACTTCGACCACGTCCTGAGGGAGGTGGGGGACATTGAGTCTGAATGTGCCATGTTCTGTGCCTCTATTGTTGAGGTGGCAGACCGGAGCTGTGGCCGTAAGGTGGTCGGTGCCTGTTGTGGCGGCAATCCCCAAACCCATTGGTGGACACCGGCGGTGAGGGATGCCGTCAAGCTGAAGAAGGAGTCCTACAGGACCATTTTGTCCTGTGGGACTCAGGAGGCAGCTAATAGGTACCGGCAGGCCAAGCAGAATGCGGCTTCGATGGTTGCTGAGGCAAAAACCCGGGCATGGGAGGAGTTTGGGGAGGCCATGGAGAACGACTTTCGGACAGCTTCGAGGATATTCTGGTCCACCACCAGCGTCTCAGGAGGGGGAAGCAGTGCAGTGTCAACACTGTATACGGTGGGGATGGTGCGCTGCTGACCTCGACTCAGAATGTTGTGGGTCGGTTGGTGGAGTACTTCGAAGACCTCCTCAATCCCACTAACATGCCTTCCAATGAGGAAGCAGAGCCTGGGAACTCGGAGGTGGGCTCCCCCATCTCTGGGATTGAGGTCACCAAGGTGGTCAAAAACTCCTTGGTGGCAAGGCCCCAGGAGTAGATGAGATATGCCTGGAGTTCCTCAAGGCTCTGGATGTTGTAGGACTGCCTTGGTTGACACGCCTCTGCAACATCGCATGGACATCAGGGACAGTGCCTCTGGTTTGGCAGACCGGGGTGGTGGTCCCCCTCTTTAAGAAGAGTGTGTTCCAACTACAGAGGAATCACACTCCTCAGCCTCCCTGGAAAAGTCTTTTTGAGGGTCCTGGAGAGGAGGGTCCATCAGATAGTTGAACCTCGGGCTCAGGAGGAACAGTGTTTTTCGTCCTGTTCATGCAACAGTGGACTAGCTCTATGCCCTTAGCAGGGTCCTGGAGGGTGCATGGGAGTTTTCCCAACCAGTCTACATGTGTTTTGTGGACTTGGAAAAGGTGTTCAACCATGTCCCTCTGGGAATCCTGTGGGGGGTGCTCCGGGACCCCCTGATAAGGGCTGTTCGGTCCCTGTACAACTGGTGTTAGAGTTTGGTCTGCATTGCCGGCAGTAAGTCAAACCCATTTCCAATGAGAGTTGGACTCCACCAGGGCTGCCCTTTGTCACCAATTCTGTTCATAACTTTTATGGACAGAATTTCTAGGTGCAGCCAGAGTGTTGAGGGGGTCCGGTTTGGTGGACTCAGTATTGGGTCACTGCTTTTTGCAGATGATGTTGTCCTGTTTGCTTCATCAGGCCGTGATCTTCAGCTCTCTCTGGATCAGTTCACAGCTGAGTCTGAAGCAGTTGGGATGAGAATCAGCACCTTCAAATCCGAGACCATAGTCCTCAGCCGGAAAAGGGTGGAGTGCCCTCTCAGGGTTGGGAGCCAGATCCTGCCCCAAGTGGAGGAGTTCAAGTATCTCGGGCTCTTGTTCACGAGTAAGGGAAGAATGGAGTGTGAGATCAACAGGCAGATCGGTGCGGCGTCCGCAGTGAGACGGGCTCTGCATCGATCTGTCATGGTGAAAAAGGAGCTGAGCCATAAGGCAGAGCTCTCAATTTACCAGTCGATCTATGTTCCTACCCTCACCTACGGTCATGAGCTATGGGTAGTGACCAAAAGAACAGAATCACGAATACAAGTGGCTGAAATGAGTTTCCTCCACAAGGTGTCTGGGCTTTCCCTTAAAGATAGGGTGAGAAGCTCAGTCACCTGGGAGGAGCTCAGAATAGAGCCACTGCTCCTTCACATCAAGAGGAGTCAAATGACGTGGCTCGGGCATCTGATCAGGATGCCTCCTGGACAACTCCCTGGTGAGGTGTTCCGGGCACGTCCAACCAGGAGGAGACCCCAGGGAAAACCCAGGACACATTAGAGGGACTATGTCTCCCGGCTGGCCTGGGAACGTCTAGTGATTCCCCCAGAAGAGCTAAAAGAAGTGGCCGGTGAGAGGGAAGTCTGATCATCTCTGCTCAAGCTGCTGCCCCTGCGACCCGATCTCGGATAAGCAGAAGAGGATGGATAAATAAAAAAATAATAAAATAAAAACAATACTAAACCATTAAATACACATAACTTAATCTCAATACAGGAACATTTATAAATGTATGCAATTATTATCAATTCTACACTTTTATGTTCAACATTACTGGTTTAGCTGGTTGCCCTCAGATCTTTCTTATCCAGCCTCCAGTTTTCTGGGCATCCATTGGATGAGAACCATTCTTTTCCCATCAACAAACACCCCTTTCAACCATATCTTCTTTGGCTTCCTCTTCTTGGCTTCATCCCCTCACCTTCATCTTGGCTGACTTTTTTGCCCAGTCACATTCTTCCTTCCACTCCATATGCCTAAATAACCTTAGCCTGTTGCTCTTCAGCACAAAACCTATCACCCCCACATCAAGTCTTTTACTTAAGTCAGCATTTATCTTCCTTGCACTCTCTGTTCTTTCTAGCTTTGCTTCATGCTCTGCTTTTATCAGCTATGTTCCACACCCATAGAGCATACTACTCCTCACACAGCTTTTATAAAAATGACCCTTTAATGTGAGAGAGACTCCTTTATAAATCATAATGGGAACAGCTTTTGGAACTTTTTCTATGCATCTTTCACCCTAGCTATCACTCCTATGCCTACACCTTTATTTGTATTTAACATGTCGTCTAAGTAACAGAACATCTCTACTTCTCTAAAACAACTCCACTGCTGATACCTAAATTTACATTTTCTACATCAGCATTCTGCACTCCTGTTACACTCTTTCAAGAAAAAAAATGTCACACTTGCTTTCTGTAGACTACTCTCCACACTGTTACATCTTATATGTACTCACTTCTGATAAACCATATGTTATGATTTCAAGGTCTTGAAATATTTTTGTGAATTTTCTGGGCTGGTTTTATCATGTTACAATGATCTTAGTGTTTAATTTATATTATTTTAGTTATTTTTCCACAACACCATTTTGTGTGTTGTGAACTATAATAACGAATCCTGTTGGTGCAGAGCTACTGTTACTATCAGTTGTCCTTTTACAAGACAAACATATTTCATCTATCTGCAAAATGCACATTATTTAACATACATATATGTTAATATAGATATTAACACATATTATTAGGATTCTTACAGATTTGTACATTGACACCATATTTGCATCCTCAAACATATCTTTTGCTCAATAGATTTACTTTACTTAGTCCAAGCTAAAAGCTTTACATAAAGAAATGTAGTCAACATTTCCTAGCTATCCTTCATGATCTACTATCCATCCATTCATTTTCCAACCCGCTGAATCCGAACACAGGGTCACGGGGGTCTGCTGGAGCCAATCCCAGCCAACACAGGGCACAAGGCAGGAACCAATCCCGGGCAGGGTGCCAACCCACCGCAGGACACACACAAACCCACCCACACACCAAGCATACACTAGGGCCAATTTAGAATCGCCAATCCACCTAACCTGCATGTCTTTGGACCGTGGGAGGAAACCGGAGCACCCGGAGGAAACCCATGCAGACACGGGGAGAACATGCAAACTCCACGCAGGGAGGACCTGGGAAGCGAACCCAGGTCTCCTTACTGCGAGGAAATGATCTACTATAGAAATAATATTTTCTAATCACAATAAAGATATCTCGACCTGGAAAAAGAACATTTTCAAAAAAATCCAGCAAATAAACCCTTTAGAGAAATGAATTTTCTAAAATTGTGAAGAATGTATTCTTATCCAGCCAAAAAGTATACATGATATACATCATTCTCAATTCAAATTTTCCTAAAATATATTTGCGTCAAGACTCACTTGTGAGCAATGTTTTCAATCACATTTATCACCAAGCTTTTTGGGATGTCCCCTGTTCAAATTTTATGGTATGTTGGTGTTCTCCACAACCCTGTGGGGATCTGGGGTGGCCACCAGGGGGTGCTGCATGGATCCCGGAGCCAACATGGACACCTCTACAGCCCCGCCCGGAAGTGCAATTAGCAACAGGTGATCAAGCACCTGGAGTATTTCTGGGTGGGCTATAAAAAGGGCCAGTATCCACCACTCAAGAGCCAGAATAGGGAGGAAGAGGACGAGGTTGCCTGGGAGGAGTGGTGGTGCCAGAGGAAAAGTGTTGTGTGTTATCTTTAGTGCTTTTGGGACTGTGTATTGCCTGTGGGGTTCACGGGGAGGACGTGCTCCACAGGTGAAGAAAAATAAAAAGTCTTTGTGCTTTTAGACATGCCTCAGTGTGAGTCTGTGTCGGATCGGTGCATTATAGCGCCTTTTACCACAGGTAATAAAATCCTTTACTTAAAAGACAGTTGCAAATTCACAATAATCTGTAATACTTCAACAGTTCAGTTCAGTTTAGCATCCAATGGAGGTTTCATGAGTATTCAGCTCTGATAACTGTGGCTAGAATGCTTTCTTATTTTACTCATTTGAAAATTTTTCAACCTGCCTAACATAAGATATTCTATTTCCCTTGAAATTGAAAAAAATCACTTTACCAAAAGAAAGTTCAAAAGGTTTTTTTAGAAACAATTAAGCATTTATCAATATTTTACTCAATTCATAGAGCATGCAGAATACTTGCTAACCTTTTTTATATTTCAGTATCTTTCTTTCAGTGTTTGCATCATATTAAGTGCTTTTCTAGTCTGCTGTCTAGGTAGGTGCCTTAAGGGGTATTTGTTTTGATTTGAATAAGATATAGTTCCTTTATTTCAATACATTTTTTAATCAACAAAAGAGGTTATTTTATTCTTACTGTATATACAGTATTTAATGCTGTACATGTAACAGGCAGAAAAAATACTGCAAATTATTTTGTCAATGCAAATAAACCTCTAATGACCTACAACTGAATACTATTTGGCATTTTGTGAACACTAAGTCATCTCTATGTAAACATTTCTCAAATTAAAAAATAACAAAAAAACAGCTTTATAAAGTTTACAGGATGAAAAAAAAGTTTACATAAGTAATATCTAATGTACAAATAATGTTGTGGATCACTTTAATCATTTATGCTTTTCATAAATAATTCTTGACAACTGCAAGGTTCTGCTGTAGAACTGTCATATACAACATTATATTGATGAGAATTAGTAATCTTTGGAGTAAAGGGCATGATCAACAGTGCCTTGAGTTAGAAAACTACCTAATGGTTTAGAAGGCTAGAGTAAAAGCACATCATGTTACCTGATTTTGAAACTCAGTTATTTACCTTAGCCACACATATAACAGGATGTCATTTCCAATAATTTTGCACTCACATTAATACAGACAAATGGACATAAATAATAATTTATAATGTGATGACTGCTTACATGCTATTGCAGTTCCAATGAGTGTTATCATCAAGATGCACACAGCAACTGCCAGAGCAATTGTAACATTGAAGTGGGAGATCAATCCTGTCACAAATAAATGAAAGAAAAGAAGTACATTACTTTATATTTGCTCATGATTAACATATCATTGGTTGCAAATCAGAAATAAACTAAATATTATGTTAGGAAGTGATTATTGTATACTGTTAAAATTTCTATGAATTACTTCCAGTGTAGATTTTTCTAAGATGCTCGATCCTTAGTGCAATGTAATTTTACACTTTACTGCATCTACTTTATTTAAATGTTTTGTCACGCACACACACCTTTGGTACGCATTTACGGCCCTTTCTAGGTGAGTGTTTTGACCCCAAGGAGACAGAGGATGCTGTTTCTAGCTACCTCTTCTTTTTACCCATAGTCAGCACAGATCACGTTCAAAGGACACCTAGATCAACCTCCATCCCGCTTCAATAGCCCTGCCTTTTCCAAACAAGCAGTAATAAGTTCCGGCCACCCAGAAGCAGTGGCCATCTCTTGATGACCAGTGACTGAAGGAGAATTAACTTGCTAGATAATGCAAGTATCCCGAGTTGTTACAGTGATCACTGATTTATTTATCTTCAGTAGAGATTTTGTCCTTGTTTTCAAAGCTAGACTACAGCAATGAGGAGTTGACCCTATACTTGAACCCATGTCTGCTTCTTCTTCTTACATCTTGTATCAGTAGAGTCAACATTCCACTATAACATGATTTGTATTCACATTAAGGCCTAATAGGTCTGCATTTGGTCTCACATTTGCTGCAGTATTTTTTCTTCAAGAAGTATGCACAGCAGAGTATTGATCCACTAAGTTTTCATTGATTTGAAATAATTTTATACAAAATTATATTAGAATGTAAACTCCACACTCCCAACACACAAGACCGATTAAGTGGGCTCTGAAGATGAATAGATGTACAACTGAATATCCTTGGAATATTAGTCTGCAGTGAACTGCTACCCTGTCAAGGACTGATTTCTTTTTAATTTACAATACTGCATCAAACAGCCCCAACCCCGTATGATTAAGTAGGTTTAGAAAATGGATGGATGCAAAGATGTTGCTAGAAAGTGTTTTACAGTATATAAAAAAAGAACAATAATCAGTAAGAGCACATGAAGGTCTAAGCATGGTAGAGTTATGATCTTTGGAAATGTAATGTTCAACTATTTAAATAATAATGTAAGCAAAAAATATTTTCTGTAAGATCCCTAAATGCATCACCAAATTTTCCATGCTCTTGCAGTCCAGCTTTAGAATGCTAACTAAATTTGTTCTGAAATGAGCACAGTGTCCTACACAGACAAAAAGACAATTGGAAACTGGAAGAAACTCTAATAGTAAAAGATCTGGCAGACCCAAAGTCACAATGCAATCAGAAGACAAGTCTCTGAGGGTCAGCAGCTTGTATGATAGGTGCCTACAGTTACAAAATCAGTGTCTCCTTATAGGCAAATTCTTCTGTCCATCAGAGTTCATCATTCATTAATTTGCAACTCTTTGTTCTTCCTTGAAGTCCATTTCTAACCTTCTGGCTCAAGAGGTCTGCATAAGAGCCTCTGCAAAGATGTCAATTCAATTCTGATTTACATTTTTATTATCAGAAGACGTACAGGCAGATTCTGGTACAAGCTGGAGTTCAGTCACTTAGTTTGGAAATGTAAATGTGAGTTTTGTGCATCTGGATGTTTGTTAAATCTGTTGCCTTAAAAGACCTGGGGCCTCATGCATAACGCCGTGCGTAGAATTCGCACTATAACATGACGTAAGCACAAAAGCTGAAATGTGCTTACGCACAGAAAAATCCAGATGCAGGAATCTGTGCGTACTCCAACTTTCAAGTTGTTCCGCTATATAAATCCACGTGCACGCCCCTGCTGTCCTGCCCCAATTCCTCTTTGAATATGCAAATCAATATAAATAGCCCATAAACTCAGCGTTTTGTGAAAAGATAATGAGAAAAGCACGGGGGAAAATATAAGAATTTCAGCGAATACCAAGTGGAGGCAAAAGAAAAACATACTATTTGTCGATTTAAACAGTGGTATAAACAACAAAAGGAAGTTGATCGAATGACATAGTGTGTTGGAGAAACTTGAAAGCTCAAGTTCACAAAGTTGCACAGTGCCCAAAATAAAAAAAAAGTCACATATCAAAGTCGCCGTGAAAAGGCGAGTTGTAGCCCACTGTCTGAGTGTCATAAGAAAGCTTATTAGGGTACAGACAAAAAAAATAGGCACACGGTAAATACGCGCTTCATAAAGTGGCGCAGGTTGTGCAATATTATAACTGTAGTGCAAGTTTACAGTGGGGTAATTGTACTTATAAGTACAAACAGTTCTACAAGGAGCACTTGATGGACTGATTCAGTGTGTTTACAGTTCTTCGGATGAAACTGTTTCTGAACCGCAAGGTCCGTACAAGAAAGGCTTTGAAATGTTTTGCCGTGGCTGAGGCAGCATGTGCTTGATGCTGTATACCGATAATTCTCTTCCCGATCAGCTGCTGCTGTGATTCCCCACTCAGATACAGTGATATAAATACTGCGAGTGGTACAGTGAGAGTAATATGGAAAAAGATGTTCCTCTGTGGCAAGGCTTAACGGGAGCAGCTGAAAGAAGACAAGAAGGTGCAGTGAGAGTAACATATTGTTACAGGTTAATTACAATCAGATGCATTACACTAATAAACAATATGTGCAAACATTCTTACGCAACATTTTTGTGCATGCACACTGTTTATACATGAGGCCCCTGGTGTCTTTCACCTCCCAAAAGCATTTGACTAAATTCGGCAAAGTTCTTTGTCTTGTATATTGAAGAAAATGACATTAATTCTTTGCTTTTTGTTTTTTCTGTAGGTTCCTAATCTCTAAGTAGACTGTTTATCAACTAGTTATGGTAACAGCTTCATGTATTAAGCTTTGCTCATGCTATGGTTATATAAAAAAGGACTAGAATTGCTGCTTCATTAGGGTAGCAAGTGTTTAATGAACTATGGTAGTCTCAAAAGGTTAAGAGAGGGAAAATATTTCTTCTGTTATGGTGAAGCTGGAAAAACTGTAAACTTCAAATGACTTGAAAGAAAAAAAATCCCCCTCATCCTATTGCTTCTTTGGCACTGGGTAGTATTTGGGACTTGAAACCACAGCAGATTTAGTTTTTTTATTTATCCAGCTTATTTGGAGTTTTTTTTTTTTCTTTGACCTTACCAGGCACCTGAAATTATTATCGGACCCATCTTAGAAATTTAACAAATGAAACCATAAAGAGTCTAGTTTTCTACTAATTATATAACTATTTTATGTAAGTACATATTGAATTATTTTTGTATGCTATTTATTCATTATTAATCTTGTCTAATTTTAATTTCTTTTCTTATGACTTTTCCTTTGATAAAACACTTTGAGCTAAATCCTATGTATGAAAATATGCTAAAGAAATAAATGTTGTTGATTGCAGGTTGGTTTTACCTAGCATATGTGTACAAATATTACTATACTCTGCTACCTAATTGTCTTATTTGTGTCTTACAGAATGAAAGAATGATCATTTCTACATTTTAAACTGTGTAATATGAATAGTAAGTCAGCACCTCAGCAAAAGAGAAACAATAAAATCAGTTCTAAGGGACAGACTGCACTTGCTCTTTTACATTTCTTGTGCTTACATTTCGCCTTAACTAAAGTGGCAAACATAATCAAAGACAAGACTTCTGCTTGAATCTTAAGCCTGTCGTAAATGAATCTTTATTATATTTAGTCTCATAAATTAAACCTTTATTCAGGATTTGATACAGACTCATGCAAATTCTTGCAAGAACAGACACCCAAAAACATATTCACTCATGTCAGATCTGTGTTAATGTTACCTGTTAGCCGAACTTGCATATCTTTCGAATATGAGATGAACTTAAAGTAGCAAAAAACAGCCACCTTATGGAAACCCCTTTACTCTCTGATGCTCTCCAATCATATTACAAAGTTGAATATTTATGTCATACAGCAGATGTACCATTTTCCTATTTCTAAAGCTTTTGTTCCCATCATCCACTACTTTGTAAGTTGACCTGTCAGTATTCTTATTTTTGAAAATCACATTTTTACCACAGTCAGGATGTCCTTCTACCACCAGAGTCAAACCCTTTGTCTCCTCCAGTGATGTAGAAATAGTCTTTCATGGCTTCAGCATCCTCCTATTTCACACTTACTCAACGTTTGAACATTTTACATCATCAAAATAAACTACAGCTATCAAACAGCTAAAATTAGCCAATTATAATTATCATATACTGTATGCCCAAAACTGGATTGCTTACACCAATTTCCAGCATTTTATCATATCATCTTTAAAACAATGATAGTAACTTGTAAAACTGGTAATTTATGCAGCTTAGATTATTTATATTTGATGTTTGTGTCATATGAAACTTCCAGCCAATAAAGATGATCACTATTCTGAACACCTACTATTCAACTCTAATAGTCTCATACTCTAATACTGCTTTGTTGCACTTAGCTTCTGGAAACTAATCATAATGAATTCACTTTAAATGTTTACTGTAAATCCCTGACATTGTAGTCAGCAATTTGTGTAGCTTTGTTCTCTGGTTGGTTTTTGGTGTTGTATTGAGTATATATATATGGTTGAAATAGTTGAAATAGTTTTTACTGTCAAATAATGCAAAGAGTAAGCGACACGTGTTTTGCCCTAATTTCGCCTCTGACGCTGATGCCCGAAGTTCGATTCCCGAGAGGGAGTGCAGTGAGTGTGTACGCCTGCTGAGCCCAGAATTAGGGCGAAACACGTGTTACGTACTCTTTGCATTATTTGACAGTAAAAACTATTTCAACCATTATATGATCTTCTTCTCGCAACTGAAAGAGGGCACTGTGGCGGACTTGCTGACCAACCACAAGCGTTACCTGGTAGGTAACAACCCATACAATCGGATTGTGATTCAGACTATGAATGCTTTGAATACATATATATATATAGATATATATATATATATATATATACATATATATATATATATACAGTAAATATATATATAAATATACATATATATATATATATATATATATACAGTGGAACGTCTAGATACGATCACCTCTGTATACGAAAAATTCAAGATAAGAGGAAAGTATGAGCGAAAAATTCGGATCTAAATACGAGCATTGACTTGCGTAACGAGCCACGAGCCAGGCTGTGGTTATGCGTGACGCGTTTCCCGATCCGCCTCGACTCGACTCGGGGATTCACCCAAGCTGACGCTGCCAGCCTGTCAGCTCACTCAGTGTTCCTTGTTCTCCCGTAGCGTGACGATCTACGCATTTGTGCGCTTGTGATTTCATTGTTTCGCTGCAGCAGTTCGCTGTATAAGCGTATCCAAAAATCAGCGGACATGCAGACGGAGAATAGGAGACGATTGCCCTCAAGAGGAGAGAGAGAGAGTGCTTGCGCGAGAGATAAGGAGAGAGAGAGAGAGACGCGTGCGTAAGCGAGAGAGATAAGGAGAGAGAAATGCGCACAAGAGAGAAGAACCATCAGCTCAGATATGCTCACATGACGCTCAGCAGACAAAGTGTATCCATACTACTTGTATTGCAAGACATTGCTCGTTTTATCAAGTCAAAATTAATAAAAAAAAAAAAAGCACGTCTTGCAAAACAGTCATAAACCAAGTTACTTGCAAACCGAGGTTCCACTTGTATATATTATTTACTAGCAGAATGCCCGCGATTCGCAGTGGAGAAGTAGTGTGTTAAAATGGAAATATTTTAAAAATAACGTAAGATGATTGTTGATGTAATTGTTTTATCATTGATATGAGTGTTGTTGTCATATCTATCTATCTATATATATAGCAAAATGCCCGCGTTTGGCAGCGGAGAAGTAAAAAGAAAAGGAAACATTTTAATAATAACGTAACATGATTGACAATGTAATTGTTTTGTCATTGTCATGAGTGTTGCTGGCATATATATATATATATATATATATATATATATATATATATATATATATATATATATATATATATATATATATATATATTGGGGCAGTAGTGTACCCTTGAACCCTCAGGTACAACTCCAGACACCAGGTAAAAGTCCACGACCTTTTCATTTTCTTTTAACACAGTGCACCAAGCACCTTCCACACTACTCATTCACTATTAAACACCAATAACAAAACACTAATCACTCCTCCTCGCCCAGACACTTTGCTCCTCTCCCACCCAGCACAGCTCAGCGTCTGGACTGAGGCACTGTCCTTTTATAGCCCCTGACCCGGAGGTGTTCATGTCCCAACAGTCCACAGTTCCTTATTCCTTCCGGGTCAGGGCAAACGGTCATTTTCTTCAACCCGGGACCGTGACGTACTCCCGGGTCATAGGGCACAAAAGAGCCCATAAGCCCCCCCACAGCGACTCCTGGTGGCCCCCAAGGTATCCAGCAGGGCTGTGTATAAACACTACAAGTTCCATAAGGCCCTGCTGGACCTCGGGGCACGATCCTGCTGTCAGGAGAGCTCCTCCTGGCGGCCTGGGGGTGCGGACCGGCATGGAAAGCCGGCAATCCTTCACACTA
This sequence comes from Polypterus senegalus, assembly GCF_016835505.1. Classification (NCBI taxonomy): domain Eukaryota; kingdom Metazoa; phylum Chordata; class Cladistia; order Polypteriformes; family Polypteridae; genus Polypterus; species Polypterus senegalus. The sequence continues at coordinate 125,402,362 of NC_053162.1, forward strand.
TATACACACAGACACACACACACACATATATAAACATATATATACACATCATACAGTATATATATATATACATATATATATATATATATACACTAGCAAAATACCCACGCTTCGCAGCAGAGAAGTAGTGTGTTAAAGAAGTCATGAACAAGAAAAGGAAACATTTTAAAAAAAAGGAACATGATTGTCAATGTAATTGTTTTGTCACTGTTATGAGTGTTGCTGTCATATATATATATATATACTAGCAAAATACCCGCGCTTCACAGCGGAGAAGTAGTGTGTTAAAGAAGCAATGAAAAGAAAAGGAAACATTTTGAAAATAACGTAACCTGATTGTCAACGTAAATGTTTTGTCACTGTTGTGAGTGATGAGTGTTGTTGTCATATATATATATATATATATATTTACACACACACACATAAACATATATATATATACATATCTATACATATACACATATATACATACATATATATCTACATATATACACACACATATATACACACACATACATACATACACACACATATATACACACAAATACATATATATATATATACATACATACATACACACACACATATATAAACATATATATACATATACATACATATCTACATATATACACACACAGCTATTTCGTATCAGTGCAATACGCTGTTTGTTAAAACAGTTGACTCCCGCTCTTACGTGCAATAACAAATCAAATCATTCAGTTGTCTTTGCTCATATGTCATTTTAGAGCTGGACGCCTGGCATCTTTTGGCCACAAGTTCGTTTCTGTTTGGTGTGAGGTTCTGTGTTGTGGAGATTCTCAGGATGGATTGCAGGTGCTCATCAGTGAGGCGACTCCTGTGTGCTGTTTTGTTAGTCTTTATTACTGAGAAGAGCTTCTCACACAGATATGTGCTACCAAACATGCACAAGGTTCGAGCCGCATGTAGACGGACTTTTTTTGTTCTTCAAAGTCACCAAAGCGCCGTGCAAACTCAGTGCGCAATAACTCTAGCCGCAATAACTTGCAGCATCATAAGGTAGACTTGATTAACGCGGTAAGTGTTGCAAGGCAGCTGAAGCGCTGCATTATGGGATCTGTAGTTTATTGTGTTACCAGCGCTTCATATACCCGGGCCATTAATAACAATAATACAGTATATAAAATGATCTCGCGGGCGGATATAATTACACCCGGGCGGATGTGGCCCTTGACCCTTGAGTTTGACACATATGGACTAAATAGAACTTGAAAAGATATATTTTTTCAAATGTGATCGCGCAATTCAGATAGAGTTGACGCGCACTACAGCCTGCATGCCTCAATGAGTCATCCTCCCCTCGCTCTTACTTTTTTACCGTTCATCTAATGAATACACTGAGTATGGCTTTACCAAAACAATCATTGATGGCGAATAAAGTATCCATTATTCGAGTATGTAGAGCGGGATATATATATATACATATATATATACCCGCGTATCGCAGCGAGAAGTAGTGTGTAAAAAAGGTAAAAAAAGAAAAGGGAACATTTTAAAAATAACGTAACATGACTGTCAATATACAGTATTTGTTTTGTGAGTGTTACTGAGTGTTGCTGTCATCAAGGATTTGATTATCATTATTTCTTTCAATCAGGTTCGTATTTGTAGGATGTGTTGTGTTCAAGTTACATTCCGTGTTTGTCAATCATTGTAAAGATGACAGGTTTCATTCATCGATTCGTTTCTTACTGCATCAATAAACAGCTTTTCTTCTTCTTTATCTGAGACCTGACACACTGCATGCACGGGTTTTTTTTACACTGTCTTCCTTTAGCGGGACATTGACTTTTTCCACTGTGTGCTTTGTTTCCGCAGTAGCTGGATTTATGAATATGCTTATCAGGCGCTTCATATTTTTGCTGCCTTTTCAATTGTGTAATTGGTTTTGTTTAGCGCTCTTTGGAACTGTTGCTTTTTATCTGTGCACTGCGTCAGTTCACGTGAGCCACTCGGTGTACTTGCATCGAAGGTTCCCAGCTGTGCTGGTGCCCTCGTGCTATGTCCATGGCTGTATTTAATGTTACCTTAGTCCTGGCACTTAAAACTTTCTCTCGCAGTTTCGCTGAGTTTGTGTCAAACACCACCCTGACCATCTCATCTTCCTCTCCATAAGCACAGTCCTTCACCCGTGAATATTTACCCGTGGCAGTTTGCTATTGGATTGCGCTGACGGACGGCCTTATATGGGCAGGCACTAAATTACAAACGCCAGCGGCAGCCTGTCTATGAACTTAATTTAAAGTGTAGGTTTACATGCGTGCTTTGTTTCGAAGTAGCAGAACTCATGAATATGGTTGTATATGTCACTCGCTCGCTTCTTATTGTTTCGCTGCCTTCTCAATTATATAATGCATGTTTTCTTGAGCGCTTTTTGAGGTCTTCCTGGTTTTCTATGTACTGCGTGATTACGTGGGAGGCGTGATGATGTCACACGAAACTCCGCCCCCACGGCGTTGAAGCTCATCTCCATTACAGTAAATGGAGAAAAACTGCTTCCAGTTATGACCATTACGCGTAGAATTTCGATATAAAACCTGCCCAACTTTTGTAAGGAAGCTGTAAGGAATGAACCTGCCAAATTTCAGCCTTCCACCCACACGAGAAGTTGGAGAATTAGTGATGAGTCAGTGAGTGAGTGAGTCAGTGAGTGAGTCAGTGAGTGAGTAAGTGAGTGAGGGCTTTGCCTTTTATTAGTATAGATAATAATAAAAGGCACTCACTCACTCACTGACTCATCACTAATTCTCCAACTTCCCATGTAGGTAGAAGGCTGAAATTTAGCAGGCCCATTCCTTACAGCTTACTTACAAAAGTTAAGACGGTTTCATTTCGACATTCTATGTGTAACGGTCATAACGGTCAAAAACGTCCGCCATATTGAACTTTCTTATTCATGGCCCCATCTTCACGAATTTTGGTAGGTGGCTTCCTTGCGCTAACAGAAACCAATGTACGTACTTGTTTCGGTGGTATGATGCCACTGTCGGCCGCCATATTGAACTTTTCAACAGTCTTTGTTACTTATGGGCCCATCTTCAAGAAATTTGGTACGCGGGTTGCCAACGCTAACTGAATCCTACTTACGTACATATATACGTCCATATCCTGCACCTCGGTCACCATGTGAGGTGGCGTTGGGTCCCCCATCCCAACGCCTCCCACGTTGTTGGCTGCCTGCCTATATAAGGCGTCCGTCGCTCCGGTCTCTACATTCCCTTCCTTGCTTCGCCACGGGATTCACGTCTCCCTACTGATAACTACAGCCTTTTTGTTTAATCCATGGCTTCTCCGCTGTTTTATTGTTTGTTTATTACAATTATAGTTATTGTGTAGGTATTTTAGACTTATTTTACATTTCTCAGGTACCCATTTCCTTTATCGTTCCAACCCCCATTACCATGTCTATCGAGATGATCACTATCGATCACAGAACTGTCACTTACTGAGTGGTTGCCATGCCTTTTCCATTCTCTTTGTTACATATTGCACGGCCATATCAGGCTCACTCTTGATATCCGGAGGAACATTCTGTCTTATGTATTGAATGACTGGGACAGGTTCGAGGTGTGGACTGATGACGGTACAGGAGATAATTATACTACACAGGAGCACTATAAGAGTGAAATGCTTAAGCCCTTCACCTCTGATTCTGCATGTGAGTTGATGGCTGCTGCTGAATTGTTCGGTTGTCGCTTTCAAGTGTACCGAAATGGCCAAATATTTTACACCTTTCTAAACCGCCAATGCCTCTTAAACATCTTAGATTGACAGGTGACGATTTCAGTGGTGGACACTTTAATGTTTATGAATGTTTAAACTCTCAAAAGCTGGATGTGATTTTATCAATGAAACCGGTTGTGTGCTTACAACGCTTGACAGATGTCGAATGTCTCTTAAACACAAGTCCTACAAATACTGTCGTAATTGAAACAAACCATGAAACTCAAACCGATTATGACAGCAGCGATCCAAGCTGTGAGATTTGAGACAAGATTACTGTTCACATGGCCAACTGTAAGTTACATGCTCAAGAGTAAGCTCAGCGCACAGCTTGGTCATGTTACAACCGGAGGGCCGAACTGACAACATGGTATACAAAGAGATCCTTAACAAATAATTATTGGCATATTTTCCCTCAGTTTAAAAAGGTTTAATTTTCTTCTTAATAAAAATTTTAATGCAGTACTTCGCCGCTGCGAAGCGGGTATTTTGCTAGTATATATATATATATATATATAGCAAAATACCCGCGCTTCGCAGCAATGTCGTGTGTTAAAGAAGTTATGAAAAAGAAAAGGAAACATTTTAAAAATAACGTAACAATATTGTCAAAGTAATTGTTTTGTGTATTTGGCGGCTGCGTCACAAAGTTGTTTTCGTCTAGCTGCATCAGAAAATGTACCACGACGTCTGACATGCCTCCTTTTTACTGTTTTCTCACAGCTTGGATTGCTGCTGTCATAATGAGTTTGAGTCTACTTATACACTCACCTAAAGGATTATTAGGAACACCTGTTCAATTTCTCATTAATGCAATTATCTAATCAACCAATCACATGGCAGTTGCTTCAATGCATTTAAGGGGTCCTGGTCAAGACAATCTCCTGAACTACAAACTGAATGTCAGAATGGGAAAGAAAGGTGATTTAAGCAATTTTAAGCGTGGCATGGTTGTTGGTGCCAGACGGGCTGGTCTGAGTATTTCACAATCTGCTCAGTTACTGGGATTTTCACGCACAACCATTTCTAGGGTTTACAAAGAATGGTGTGAAAAGGGAAAAACATCCAGTATGCGGCAGTCCTGTGGGCAAAAAATGCCTTGTTGATGCTAGAGGTCAGAGGAGAATGGGCTGACTGATTCAAGCTGATAGAAGAGCAACTTTGACTGAAATAACCACTCGTTACAACCGAGGTATGCAGCAAAGCATTTGTGATGCCACAACACGCACAACCTTGAGGCGGACTGGCTACAACAGCAGAAGACCCCACCGGGTACCACTCATCTCCACTACAAATAGGAAAAAGAGGCTACAATTTGCACGAGCTCACCAAAATTGGACAGTTGAAGACTGGAAAAATGTTGCCTGGTCTGATGAGTCTCGATTTCTGTTGAGACATTCAAATGGTACAGTCAGAATTTGGCGTAAACAGAATGAGAACATGGATCCATCATGCCTTGTTACCACTGTGCAGGCTGGTGGTGGTGGTGTAATGGTGTGGGGGATGTTTACTTGGCACACTTTAGGCCCCTTAGTGCCAACTGGGCATCGTTTAAATGCCACGGGCTGCCTGAGCATTGTTTCTGACCATGTCCATCCCTTCATGACCACCATATACCCATCCTCTGATGGCTACTTCCAGCAGGACAGAAAGCTTGAATCGTTTCAAATTGGTTTCTTGAACATGACAATGAGTTCACTGTACTGAAATGGCCCCCACAGTCACCAGATCTCAACCCAATAGAGCATCTTTGGGATGTGGTGGAACGGGAGCTTCGTGCCCTGGATGTGCATCCCACAAATCTCCATCAACTGCAAGATGCTATCCTATCAATATGGGCCAACATTTCTAAAGAATGCTTTCAGCACCTTTTTGAATCCATGCCACGTAGAATTAAGGCAGTTCTGAAGGAGAAAGGGGGTCAAACACCGTATTAGTATGGTGTTCCTAATAATCCTTTAGGTGAGTGTATATATATATATATATATATATATACTATATATATACATACATATATACATATATATACACATACATATTTTCATATATATATACATATCTACATAAACACACACATATATATATATATATACATACCTATCTACATCATATATACACACACATACATACATATACACATACACACACACAAATTATATATATGTGTGTTTGTGTGTGTGTATATATATACAATGTAGATAGGTGTGTGTGTGTGTATATATATATATATATATATATATATATATACACATACATACAAACATACACACAGGTATGTTTATGTGTATATATATATATGTATGTGTCTATATGTGTGTGTATAGCTTTGGTCACTGAGTGCAAGGGAAAAATAATAAAATGTAGTCTATAAGTTATTAAACAGTAAAACATTAATGTTTTAAGAAGTACAGGTACATTGAGCACTACTGGAGTGATTGCGGGTAAACTACATTTTAAAGACGGTGTAACAGAACAGGTAAGTAGTACTAACAGCAGCTAAAATGTATATGGATCATCTCTCGGTAGTTGATCCCTTTTGAAAGGCGCTACACGACGGCTGTGGTATAGAAATTACATTTTCTATGTGAACGTCCAAATTTCTGCCTCTGGTAATGTGCCTTACCGGCATTACCAGCAGTTAAAGAAAATTAGTTTTGTGTCCTCTGCAGTATTAAGAGAGAAAGGCTTTGGTTTGGGATAAAAGGAAAAAAGGTGTAAAGAAAGGAAACTTGCCTTTTTCTTTTATATGGTATAGAGAGATGTGTTCGCGGACGATATGAGCGCCTTTTGGGGACAGTCGCGGTGGGTCTTTTGTAGACTGGTGAGACGTCCCTGCCATTAATCGGCTGAGATGGCACTGTCAGTCCTCCACTCCTGTGCGTGTCTTCATAATCCAAGCTGACGACCTCATAATCGTATACGTGCAAAAGAAAGTGCGAATCGCCTTAATATTAGTTTGCCGCAGTGTAGAAAAGGGGTCCCGTGTTTGCACTTGTCTGGGCTATAGCTCAGGGGGAGGATGAAAAAAATTAAAAGTGCTCACTTTGACTTAAGGCAGAAGCGCAGTCAGTATCTCAAAGGCCGGCACAGCAATGCGCGCGCTGGCTGCTCGACTTTTGCTGGGCAGGAGACCCCATTTTTTGCAGACTCGTTCACGTGATCAAAAGTCTCAGCGCTCTTTGTAGGTCATTTATATATATATATATATATATATATATATATATATATATATAGCAAAATACCCGCGCCTAGCAGCGGAGAAGTAGTGTGCTAAACAAGTAATGAAAAAGAAGAGGAAACATTTTAATAATAACGTAACATGATTGACATTGTCATGAGTGTTGCTGTCATATATATGCCTGCCTGAATAAGTCACCCTCGCTTCGCTCTTACTTTTTTACCGTTCATTTAATCATGGCTAGTGGCTGAAAAATTATAAAATGGAAGGAGGATTACACTAAGTATGGCTTTACCAAATTATTGATGGCGAATCGATTATTCATAAAGTTTGAATTGGTGATCTGTTTTTCTGTGTTAACCTCATATTTTTTCATACTTCTCAAACCAAGGGGGTGCAACGGTAAAATGAATCGAGAAAAAAAGGAAACATTTTAAAAATAACGTAACACGATTGTCAATGTAACCTTTTGTAAGTAGTGCCTGGAGGATTCAGTGTGGAGAAACTCTAGAGACAGCGTGTGTATTAACTTGTGGATTTTTCTGTGAGTATTTGGTGACAGTACGACCAATTTGCCGCGGAGCTCAGCTCAGAGCGAAATGAGGTGAATGGGAGGGGAGATGATGACGCCTTAACTGTCAATCCCCCCACAAACACAGTCTCTCGGAATTTGCATAAGCACAGCATTTGACCAGCAATTTGAACTAAGTTAGAAAGTGATCAAAACTGCCGTTTATACCCTGCGTCCTCTCATTAAACGTGGGCATGACAAACGCCAGCGGCAGCCTGTCTATGAACTTAATTTAAACTTTAGTTTTACACCGTGGTTTGTTTCTGAAGTATCTGCAGGCATGAATATGCTTGTACAGTATGTGTCACTCGCTCGCTTCTTATTGTTTCGCTGCCTTCTCAATTGTATAGTGCATGTTTTCTTCAGTGCTTTTTGGAGCTCTTCCTGGTTTTCTACGTAATGCGTTGACAGTCAGTTCACGTGATTACGTGGGAGGCGTGATAATGTCACACGAAACTCCGCCCCCCACGGCCATCGAGCTCAACTCCATTACATTATATGGAGAAAAATAGCTTCCATTTATGACCATTTCGAAATGAAACCTGCCCAACTTTTGCAAGGAAGCTGTAATGAATGAGCCTGCCAAATTTCAGCCTTCTACCTACACGGGAAGTTGGAGAATTAGTGATGAGTCAGTGAGTCAGTCAGTCAGTCAGTCAGTCAGTGAGGGCTTTGCCTTTATTAGTATATATATATATATATATATATATATATATATATATATATATATATACACACATACATATATATACATATACATATAAATATATATACATATATACACATATATATATACACACACACATATACATATCTACATATATACTGTATATACACACATATATATATATATATATATATATATATATATATATATATATATATATATACAAATCTACATATATATCTAAATATATATATTAGGGGTGGGACTCGATTAAAAAAATTAATCCAATTAATTAGAGGCTGTGTAATAATTAATCTTGATTAATCGTATGTAATCGCTTTCTGTAATGCATCTAATTTTGATTGCTTTTCAGTGTGCACAAAACCATGCTTTTATCAAGGCTTCGCTCGGGTAGTTTTTTGAAATGAAATTTTCCTCCGATCAGTCGTAGAAACGCGCTTCATTCCGACTCTAACATTTTTGTAGCTGTGATGTGTGCATCAGTGTAATCGATGTACCAGGAAATCATACATTGACAAAAGTTCCCCTTTGCTTGGAATTGAAAGTGTGATTAAATGCATTATTTTTTGTTATGGAGTACATGGATCGAAGCTTCTCAGCTGTGCTTGTGCTAAGAAAAGGAAAGATTTTAAAAATAACATAACATGATTCTGCGTTAACCGAATATTTTTTCACCAAGGAGATGCAAGGTTAAAATGAATCGGGAAGCGCGCATACATACTCAGTACATCTGTCTGCGCTTAGAGGCGAAGCCTCTACAATTGCGCTACTGGCGTGTGGCTTGTCTATTTGAGAGTATGTAGATCAGGATATATATATATATATATATATATATATATATATATATATATATATTCGCAGCGGAGAAGTAGTGTGTTAAAGAAGTTATGAAAAAGAAAAGGGAACATTTTAAAAATAACATAACATGATTGTCAACATACAGTAATTGTTTTGTGAGTGTTATTGAGTGTTGCTATCATCAAGGATTTGATTATCATTATTTGTTTCAATCAGGGTCATATTTGTACGATGTGTTGTGTTTAAGTTACATTCCGTGTTTGTCAATCGTTGTAAAGATAAGAGGTTTCATTCATCGATTCATTTCTTACTGCATCAATAAACAGCTTGTCTTCCTCTTTACCTGAGATGTGACACACTGCATGCACGGGTTTTTTTTTTACACTGTCTTCCTTTAGCGGGACATTCACTTTTTCCACCGTGTGCTATGTTTCCGCAGCAGCTGCACTTATGAATATGCTTGTATGTATCAGACGCTTCATATTTTTTTGCTGCCTTCTCAATTGTGCAATTCGGTTTTTGTTCAGCACTCTTTGGAACTGTTGCTTTTTGTCTGTGCACTGCGTCAGTTCACGTGTGCTGCTTGGTGTTCTTGCATCGAAGGTTCCCAGCTGTGCTGGTGCCATCTCGTGTGATGTCCACGGTTGTATGTAATGTCAGCTAAGACCCGGCACTTAAAAGTTTCTCTCGCAGTTTCGCTGGGTTTGTGCCAAACACCACCCTGACCATCTCATCTTCCTCTGCATAAGCACAGTCCTTCACCCGTGAATATTTAGCGGCAGTGTTTCTATTGGATTGCCGCTGACAGACGGCCTTATATGGGCAGGCACTAAATTACAAACACCAGTGGCAGCCTGTCTATGAACTTAATTTAAACTTTAGGTTTACAACGTGCTTTGTTTCCGAAGTAGCAGCACTCATGAATATGGTTGTATATGTCAGTCGCTCGCTTCTTATTGTTTCGCTGCCTTCTCAATTATATAATGCATGTTTTCTTCAGCGCTTTTTTGAGCTCTTCCTGGTTTTCTACGTACTGCGTTGATAGTCAGTTCACGTGATTACGTGGGAGGCGTGATGACGTCACACGAAATTCCGCCCCCCACGGCTATCCAGCTCAACTCCATTACAGTATATGGAGAAAAATAGCTTCCAGTTATGACCATTACGCGTAGAATTTCGAAATGAAACCTGCCCAACTTTTGTAAGTAAGCTGTAAGGAATGAGCCTGCCAAATTTCAGCCTTCTACCTACACGGGAACTTGGAGAATTAGTGATGAGTCAGTCAGTGAGTCAGTCAGTCAGTCAGTCAGTGAGGGCTTTGCCTTTTATTAGCATAGATCAGTGTTATTTGTTAGGAAAATTTATTTTTATGTTGATTTTTTTGGGGGTGCGGAACGTATTAACTGGATTTCCATTATTTTCAATGGGGAAGTTTGTTCTAGATACGAGAAATTCGCTATACAAACTCAGTGCTGGAACGAATTAAACTCATATCTCGAGGTTCCACTGTATATATTAATCCTCTATACTGGTTTTTGCTGTGTTGACACTCTGCTCCTATGTATACCTGTATAGACCATATAAGGTGAGACTCCTATTATTTTATCATTGTCATTTTGTTCTGCGGTTTATCAATTGTACTCTTGTTTGCTTTGTGAAATGCCTTGTCATGTTGTATTCTGTGAAACATTCTTTTTAATAAAGAGACTTACTTACTGATTTAAGGTATTTTTGTACATCCTCTTGTGTGTGTTATGAAGTTTAAATGTGCAGAAAAAGGATTTGTGAATCACAAAAAGCTTAAAATGCCTATGCATCTACATGTAGATGTAAAATATGTTATACTTTGAGCTTTATATCAAAAATTTCTTAACATTCATTAAGAATTTCTTAAATTTTACCATTTTACAGAAGACAAGCATTTAATCCATAGGTTAAAAAAATTATACTACTCACTCTACCTTCCGTCTTTACTTCAGAGTTATTTTCCAGCTTCTTTTGATCATTTGGTGGAACACTTGTGTCTGTATTTACTGCAAGTTTAATTTCAGCATATGTCACTTCAGTTAGCATTGCTGTTTTATCGGTCATCTTCCACCCTACAATAAGTCAATTGAGGAAGTTGAAGCCACCATTATAAATATGTAAGTGATGTTGAAATCTTACAAAAAGAGAAGTAAAATTGCAAAATAGTCAAGTTCCATTATTCATACATTGCAGATTTCATTAATATACTATTAGCTGAATGCAAATGTGTAAGTCTTAGAAAATGAAGAACTTAAAGTATATAATCATCCTAAGAGATACAAGGTAATTTATTAAATCATTTAGTTCATTAAAGAGGAAATAGCATATTTATACTCTTATCAGTGGTTACTTAAAAATACACACCAAGCAGGTGCCAGAATGAGCTGCTATTTAAATGATCATGTTAAACTAAATCTGCTAGATGCCACTGAATAAAACAAAGTATGTGTCACCTTAGAAAAACATCTAAAATATTCCTACAGAATACTATGAGGCAGACATCCCAGATAATAGTTGCAGCACTGGAGGAGTGAAAAAAGTCTACACAACGTTGGAAAAGTGGATGGAAGCAGAAACTGTCTTGGAGGCCTGACTAATATATATTTAATGTGTGCAGGGATACACCACACCTCTGCAAGGAGATTAAATCTACTGAGGCCTTAACCAAAGAAGATTTTCAAGTATAAAGGTAGATCAGGTAATTGTAAAATAAATGTATGATGTTATAAATCAGTGTCGAAGATGAGTAAAGCCATAGTATCCTCAATAAAAGTCTGTTACTAGAATTATCTTCTACTGTCTCTCAGACCAATGTGCTTTGGGACTATGGCTTCTTCATCAGGACCAGATATAAAACAGAACCAAAAATACAGGAATAAAAACCTCCTTGAAGCTTTTACAGTCATGTGAAAAAATAAGTACATGAAATTTAATTTAAAATGAAAGGGTGTGTTTTTTTTAACATACAGTATGTGGACACATATCAAGCTATGAATTGCATTTTAACATTGTCTTTAGATGAAGGTGATATAATTGAAAAAATAATCAATGAAAATTTAACATTGCAATAATTTATTCAACAAAGTATGAACAGGTATGCTATATTCATCAGTGGAAAAAGTAAGAACACCTTTGGCTCTAATTACTAATATTATCCCTCTTTGGTGAAACAACCTCAAGTATGCATTTCCTATATCTCTATGCCAGCTTCTGACATAAACAGGGAGAATGTTTTTCCCACTTCCCCTTTCAGTTGTGCAATATTTTTCATGTACAGCCAATTTCAAATCCCCATAGTAAGGGTGGGTGGTTGTGACGATGTGGGTTCTTGCTCCACACTCCCTTTGCTGTTGGAAGCACTTGAACCCAACACCGTCGATAATGAAACCAAGAGAGCTAGTCAATGGAGGCAAATTGAGCATCTGAGCAAGGGGATGGTTGAAAGTGCAACAGTGCTTTTATTAAAACAGTCAACAAAAAAAACAGTGTTCATAAATAGTGCAGTTCTTCAAAGTTCTTCATTAAATAAATAATCCATAAAATGAAAAACGTGGAGGTTAAAACAACAATAAGAAAAGACAATCCTTTAAAACGAGAGGTTAAATCTTCTTATGGAAGCAGTCTTAAAACACTAACAAATCCGATGCTTTTCTGGTAGCGTCTCGCCTGCTTATCCCGTTTGGGCCAAGCAGCAGGCAAGACGCTCTCTGCAGCTGCCCTCCTACAACACACACACGAGACTGGAGACCTCCCGATCCCTGGCTCCGGTATGGCACTCATCCCAGTCCCGGAGAACTTGGTTTCCACCAACGGCCAGGTCGCTCACGTTGGGGATTCCCACCACCAAGTCTCCCGACTTCCGCTGCCTTCAATGGCCTCTCTGCGGCCAGTCGCCTTCCCTGGTCACTCCCGCTACCTGATCGCTCAGCGGGAGCGACATCAACACAAACACCTGGGTGTCGGCCTAACACCCAGCTTCCACGCAGCTGTCCACGAGCGCTCATTCGCTCGCCCGTCCACTCGCTCTTCGTGGCTCTCTCTCTTTCACCGACCTGCTTCCTCTCCTGCTCCCGGTAACCTTCGTCCTCTCCTTTCCTTTCTCTCTCCACTTTTTTCCCCCCTTTAAAACCGACTCGCGCTTCTTTTTAAAATGACGAGGGCCACAGCAGCTGCAGCATTAGCCACGGGACAATCATGAACGTGGGCAGTTCCTCACCTGTGCACTAGGTGAGAAACGCCTACACCCTACGGATCGCCCCGCGGCCCACTATGGCCCAACGTCCCCTCACTAAGCCGCGAGCACATCGATTACTTATTTAAAAATGGCCTTTACTCAACGAGCTGTGGACCCATAACACCACATTGGTATGACCAAAATTCTATATCATGGTATTTTTCTAAATTATCCCAGTTTCATGGTATTCAACAGTATTTTTTTCCCATGCATGAGTGGATGTTAATCACATTTTCCACTGCAAATACTGCATTAGACTGGCTAAGAATAACCTATTCCACTGTCATGAGCATTGTACAAAAAAACATTTTAATGTGCACACAACTATTAATACAGGTTTGCATGGCCCATAAAGTGATAGTTTTCAAGGGGGTGGCACTAATGAAAAGAAGGAATCACATTACATGACAGATGCAGTCAAAATATACAGTATAACCTTTTTACTGAACAAATTTTGCAAAAACTTAAACTATAATTTTGATAACATATTTTCAACCATCCAAAGAGGCATTTAGACTTAGTAAAATATCCAGAGGTGTTTGTCAAAAGTTGTATTGCACTGAACATGTCTTAGAAAACGAATAAATAGTAAATATTTTTTGTAAACCAACTACACTTTCTGTTAATGTTAACAATCTCTGTCCACTGACACATTAAAGTGACTTTTTAAACAACTTTACCATCATTAAACTGCATAATATTTAAACTAATAAATAATAACAATAAAATAAATAATAGTATTATTACTGATAGTTGCACTATTACTTCAAGACTTCAAGCCCAGGTACATTACACAGTATTCACCAAAATAATATAAAATACAGTAAAACAAGAGCAACTTGGATATGACATCTTTACCAAATGAACCATCATTTAGGCAAACTGCATTAATATGGACCTCGCTTATTTGTGGTATAGCCCTATGGAATCGTATTAGGGCCACAGTGAAGAAAAAAAAAAATACAGACACAGGGAAGAGACATGTTGACTTTATTCTCGACATTTACACTTTAATTTTGACACTTATGTCGAGATTAAAGTCGACATTTACACTTTATTCTCATAGTTTATTTTATAATTAAAGTAAAATGTCGTACACTAAACTTCATCCTAAAATCAATGTTTAATTTACTAGATGTTCTCAAACCCCGTCATAAGTTAAGGCAGTACATTAAATGCTTTGTGTTAAGTGTTCGCCGACCCAGTTGTTAATCACTACGCTTCTTAAACTGACTTCCTCCGCACTAAGAGGAGGTGCCGGCAGCGATCACCACACAGAATCCATTCACTTCATGATATTCCTGCTCTCTGAAAATTTAGAATGCTAAGATAAATACTTGATATCATTTTCATGATGAAATGCATTAAAGCAGGTATTAAACATGCACGGTAGTGAGGCGGTAGTGCTGCTCCCTCACTGTTAGGGCTCATTTATACTTCACGCTCAGAACGCGTACACGTCCGCATCATGGCTGCCACGCGTTCCCAGCGTTCATTTAACGCGTCCTCTGAGCAGGTCCTCAGAAATTAACGCGACGCGTGCGCGAGTTGCAGTACCAGCAAAAAGTCGGGGGGCGCAGTGTGCTAAAAGTCGGAACGTGACGTCAGAGTCTCTGTTTACTATCTACATGTGACAGCAAGCATCTATGGAGATCCTTCGGGGATCGATGTGCGCGCTTTGCTGTTTGATGAATGGTTCAAAGTGTTGAAGCAAAATGCCGACATACAGATGCATTCGTGGTGCTTTTATATTCAAGCGTCGCATATTCCCGATCGTAATGACACGATACATTTTAAAAGTCTCACATACCATCTTTTGTGCCGTCTATTTTTTATTTTTTTACTTTACCTGCTGTCAGGTACAAGAAGCTCGTAGCGATGAAAAACTGGGATGACGTTTACGATGGTCTGCTTTAATAATAAAGTAAACTATGAGGTTAAAGTGTACATTTTGAGATTAAAGCCGAAATTTCCACTTTAATCACAAAATACACGTTTTCACCGTGTCTTTTATTTTTTTCTCAGTGGCTCAAATACAGCGCTATACATTATGTTGCCGATGTGAAGTTGCAAAAAAAGAAAAAAAAAAATAATAGACGGCACTGAGACTTTTAAAATGTATCATGTCATTACGATCGGGAATATGCGACGCTTGAATATAAAAGCACCACGAATGCATTTGTATGTCGGCATTTTGCTTCACCACATCGAAGCATCCATCCCGTAGAATCGACACAGAGGCTTTCTGTCACATGTAGATAGTTCCCTAATGTAATGACACGATACATTTTAAAAGTCTCACATACCATCTTTTGTGTCGTCTTTTTTAATTTTTTTATTTTTGCAACTTAACAACAGCAACATAATGTATAGCGTTATATTTGAACCACTGAGAAAAAAATAAAGGACACGGTGAAAACGTGTATTTTGTGATTAAAGTGGAAATTTCGGCTTTAATCTCGAAATGTCCACTTTAACTTCGTAGTTTACTTTATCATTAATGTAGACCATCGTAAACGTCATCCCAGTTTTTAATCGATACGAGCTTCTTGGACCTGACAGCAGCGGAAAGCAGCAATAGATCGCCACACAGAACAAATTAAATTTATGATATTCCAACTCTCTGCACATTTAGAATCTTTAGATTTATACTTGATATCACTTTCATGATGAAATGCATTAAGTGTGTATGTTACATTTTACATATAATTTCATTTAAATAATGAATACTGTTAATAATTACACACATGGGGTAATAATTACACACATGGGGGTGTCACAGTGGTAGAGTGATAGCACTGCTGTCTCGTTTCCTTCCAAAGATATGCAGATTTGGGGATTTGGTGCCGCTAAAATGACGCTAGTGTATGTGTGTGATTGTATTCACCTTGCGATGAGCTGAGGCCTCATCCAGGGATTGTTTCTCACTCGTGCTCAATGCTTGCTGGAATGGGCACATCCCTGGATTGATGGATTTAATCAATAAACATCCTTTTTAGAGATATTGCGGTAAGGTGTCATCGGAATTTAATAGGTATTCTAGGCAATTCACAACACAGAGAAGTCGAACATGTTCTCACCGTGATAATATCTTGCACTGCCACCTGGTGGATTTCTCCAGATTTACGTAAAGTATGCGCGCAAGTATGAACACTACAACACTTGCGTAGCAAGCTTTCTTTATTGCACGCGTGCTGACTGGCATACCAAAATCCCAGTTCCTATCCTTCCTTTTTCTTTCTCCACATAACCAATCGCCGCACAATAAACGTCTTTGTGAAATTAAAACTAGTTATAAACTTTGACCACAGAGTGTTCAGAACTTTAAAAATATCTTTGTTACACATGTTTAATTATGCCATCCATTCAGGGTTTGCGCCCATCCCAGCAAGTATTAAGTGCGAGGCAGGAGCAAATCCTGAACGAGTCACCAGCACATTGCAGGGTGAATACGAGCAAAATATACACTAGCAGGATCAATATAGCATAAAAAAACCCACATCCTACATGACGTTGAAAGGAAACTGAAGCACGCAGAGTAAACCCACCAGAAAAACATGCAAATTCAAGGCAGGGAACATCCGAGACACCCTTACTGCGAGGCAGCAGTGCAACCTCCATGCCGCTGTGCCCCCAAATGATTAATACATGCTTTAATGCATTTCATCATGAAAATTATATCAAGTATTTATCTTAGCATTCTAAATGTTCAGAGAGCAGGAATATCATGAAGTGAATGTATTCTGTGCGGCGATCGCTGCCGGCGCCTCCTTAATACAAGAGGAAGTCAGTTTAAGAAGCACGTACCGATTTAACATGGCTCGGGGAACGCTTAACACAAAGCATTTAATGTGCTATCTATTTAATGTGCTTACTAAAATCTAGTAAATTAAATATTCATTTTATGATGAAGTTTAGTTTACGATGTTCTACTTTAATGACAAATTCAAATTCAATGACTTTATTCTCGTGTTGACTTTATTCTCGTCATAAGCGTCAAGATTAAAGTCAACATGTCGTCACACTATTACACAGTACCCAGGTACATTACACTGTATTGAAAACAAATAAAACAAGTACAACTTGGCTTGCAGTATTATCCAGTAGTATAGAAACAGTATTTACACATTTGAACATAATGGTGCATATCCAACCTTTTAAAACCAAAGTATCTCCAGGCAACAGACGTGACTCTTTTTTTATTTTGACAAAAGTTCTTCTGTGTTATCATGTTCAACTATATCATCAGCTACAGCTTCAGTTATGTAATGTTCTCTGTCCATTTTCACCGTGTAAATTCTATGATGGTGAGCTGCCCATGCCCTGATGCAACAAAGCAGCACCAGCCCATAACACTTTTACCATTGTGCTTTATAGTTGGTATGAGGTTCTTCTGGTCAAATGCTGTTTTTGGTTTTTGCTAAACATGTCTGCTGGTAGTATGGCCAAATTACTATATCTTTGATTAAAGCACACTGTTCCTGAAATTCTGGTCTTTTCCTAGGTTTTCAAGGGCAAACTTAAGGATCTTTCTAAAGATCTTTCTGGACAGCAATGTTTTCTTCCCCCAATGTAGATCTAATTTGTGCTGCCTCTTTCTAATGGTAGACTCATACACTATAACATCGACAGTGGCAAGAGCTGCCTGTATGTCCCATGCTGATATTCTGTGGATCTTAGATACTTCTTTATATTGAATTATTGCCTGAGGCTGAACATGCTATGGTAGCCTGGTCTGAAATATTTTGCAGTTGTTCAAAATCTTCTTTACTTGTTTGCAGGTCTTTTTAAATCCCTTTCCAGATACATTAGTATCTATAACTTTCTTTCTGTAGACATGAAGATAACACACTCTTCAACAAACAGGAAACCAAAGTAAATGTCTGTGGTTAACCTCTAACACTAAAGTAGAACAAACAAATTTATAGTAATGTGAAGTCCAACCAAAATGCCACTTTAAGTAATTTTAGTGTCTATGGTGTACTCATTTCCTTAAAATCTCTTAGAAGTTGGAACTTATGCATTACTCACAGCTTTTAAACCAGAAGAACAAATAATGGTTAGAAATAAAACCCACTGTCATTTATGATATTTGTCATGATAAAATTTCAACATATTGTATAATAAAAAAGGGTAATTAATTAAACAGAATTTTTTTCCAGCTCAATAATTATTTGTATTTAACCCCTTTATCATTCTTATAATAGCCCATATTGTTCTTTTTCACTAGCAGAATATTAAAAATACAAAATTGTAATTGAGGGGACACCAATAAAACAAAAACGCCCTTAATACAGTGTTTCCCAACCTTGGTCCTGGGGGCACACTGTGGCTGCAGGTTTTTGTTTCAACCAGATTCCTAATCAGTGACAGCACTTGATAACACTGATCTCATTTAATTAGCTGGTATTATTTTTCTTTTACTCTACATTTAGAAAAGCACAGCAGCATGAGTTTTCATGCATCAGACCCACTAATTAGTAAATAAAGGATTAATTAAACAATTAGAACACCTAGAAAAGTAGAATGAAAATCAAGATGAAAATATTGTTAAAAAGAAAAAAATACATTATTCCCATATAACTGCTTGGTACATATATATATGTATATGTATATCCATCCATCCATTTTCTAACCTGCTGAATCCGAACACAGGGTCATGGGGGTCTGCTGAAGCCAATCCCAGCCAACACAGGGCACAAGGCAGGAACCAATCCCGGGCAGGGTGCTAACCCACCACAGGACACACACAAACACACCCACACACCAAGTACACAATAGGGCCAATTTAGAATCACCAATTCACCTAACCTGCATGTCTTTGGACTGTGGGAGGAAACTGGAGTGCCCGGAGGAAACCCACGCAGACACGGGGAGAACATGCAAACTAAATGCAGGGAGGACCTGGGAAACAAACCCGGGTTTCCTAACAGCGAGGCAGCAGCGCCACCACTACTATATTATACTATATATATATATATATATACACTCACCTAAAGGATTATTAGGAACACCTGATCAATTTCTCATTAATGCAATTATCTAATCAACCAATCACATGGCAGTTGCTTTAATGCATTTAGGGGTGTGGTCCTGGTCAAGACAATCTCCTGAACTCCAAACTGAATGTCAGAATGGGAAAGAAAGGTGATTTAAGCAGTTTTGAGCGTGGCATGGTTGTTGGTGCCAGACGGGCCGGTCTGAGTATTTCACAATCTGCTCAATTACTGGGATTTTCACGCACAACCATTTCTAGGGTTTACAAAGAATGGTGTGAAAAGGGAAAAATATCCAGTAAGCGGCAGTCCTGTGGGCGAAAATGCCTTGTTGATGCTAGAGGTCAGAGGAGAATGGGCCGACTGATTCAAGCTGATAGAAGAGCAACTTTGACTGAAATAACCACTCGTTACAACCGAGGTATGCAGCAAAGCATTTGTGAAGCTACAACACGCACAACCTTGAGGCGGATGGGCTACAACAGCAGAAGACCCCACCGGGTATCACTCATCTTCACTACAAATAGGAAAAAGAGGCTACAATTTGCACGAGCTCACCACAATTGGACAGTTGAAGACTGGAAAAATGTTGCCTGGTCTGATGAGTCTCGATTTCTGTTGAGACATTCAAATGGTAGACTCAGAATTTGGCGTAAACAGAATGAGAACATGGATCCATCATGCCTTGTTACCACTGTGCAGGCTGGTGGTGGTGGTGTAATGGTGTGGAGGATGTTTTCTTGGCACACTTTAGGCCCCTTAGTGCCAATTGGGCATTGTTTAAATGCCACGGGCTACCTGAGCATTGTTTCTGACCATGTCCATCCCTTCATGACCACCATGTACCCATCCTCTGATGGCTACTTCCAGCAGGATAATGCAGCATGTCACAAAGCTTGAATCATTTCAGATTGGTTTCTTGAACATGACAATGAGTTCACTGTACTAAAATGGCCCCCAGAGTCACCTGATCTCAATCCAATAGAGCATCTTTGGGATGTGGTGGAACGGGAGCTTCGTGCCCTGGATGTGCATCCCACAAATCTCCATCAACTGCAAGATGCTATCCTATCAATATGGGCCAACATTTCTAAAGAATGCTTTCAGCACCTTGTTGAATCAATGTCACGTAGAATTAAGGCAGTTCTGAAGGCGAAAGGGGGTCAAACACCGTATTAGTATGGTGTTCCTAATAATCCTTTAGGTGAGTGTATATATATATATATATATATATATATATATATATATATATATATATATATATAATAGATACTTTATTAATCCCAAGGGGAAATTCACATAATCCAGCAGAAGTATACTGATACAAGGAAACAATATTAAATTAAATAAATTAAATAGTAATAAAAAATTAAAAATTAAAAAAACAATAACTTTAAGTAATGTTAGCATTTACTCCCGGTGGAATTGAAGAGTCACATAGTGTGGGGGAGGAACGATCTCCTCAGTCTGTCAGTGGAGCAGGACAGTGACAAAAGTCTGTCACTGAAGCTACTCCTCTGCCTGGAGATGACACTGTTCAGTGGATGCAGTGGATTATTCATGATTGACAGGAGTTTGCTTAGTGCCCGTCGCTCTGCCACAGATGTTAAACTGTCCAACTTTAATCCTACAATAGAGCCTGCCTTCTTAACAAGTTTGTCCAGGCGTGAGGCGTCTTTCATCTTTATGCTGCCACCCCAGCACACCACCGCGTAGAAGAGGGCACTCGCCACAACCGTCTGGTAGAACATCTGCAGCATCTTACTGCAGATGTTGAAGGATGCCAACCTTCTCAGAAAGTATAGTCTGCTCTGACCTTTCTTACATAGAGCATCAGTATTGGCAGTCCAGTCCAATTTGTCATCCAGCTGCACTCCCAGATATTTATAGGTCTGCACCCTCTGCACACAGTCACCTCTGATGATCACAGGGTCCATGAGGGGCCTGGGCCTCCTAAAATCCACCACCAGCTCCTTGGTCTTGCTGGTGTTAAGGTGTAAGTGGTTTGAGTCGCACCATTTAACAAAGTCTTTGATTAACTTTCTGTACTCCTCCTCCTGCCCACCCTGATGCAGCCCACAATAGCAGTGTCATCAGCGAACTTTTGCACGTGGCAGGACTCGAGTCATATTGGAAGTCTGATGTATATAGATTGAACAGGACCGGAGAAAGTACAGTCCCCTGCGGCCCCTGTATTGCTGAACACAATGTCAGACCTGCAGTTCCCAAGACGCACATATTGAGGTCTGTCTGTAAGATAGTCCACAATCCATGCCACCAGGTGTGAGTCTACTCCCATCTCAGTCAGCTTGTCTCTAAGGAGCAGAGGTTGGATGGTGTTGAAGGCGCTAGAGAAGTCCAAAACATAATTCTTACAGCACCACTGCCTCTGTCCAGGTGGGAGAGGGATCGTGTAGCATATAGATGATGGCATCCTCCGCTCCCACCTTCTCCTGGTATGCAACTGCAGAGGGTCGAGGCGTGGCGGACCTGTGGCCTCAGGTGGTGAAGCAGCAGCCGCTCCATGGTCTTCATCAGATGTGACGTCAGAGCAACAGGCGGAAGTCATTCAGCTCACTAGGACGTGATACCTTTGGGACAGGGTGATACAAGATGTTTTCCAAAGCCTTGGGACTCTCCCCTGTTCCAGGCTCAGGTTGAAGATGCGCTGTAGAGGACTCCCCAGTTCCAACGCACAGGCCTTCAGCAGTGTGGCGATACACCATCTGGACCCCTGCTTTGCTGGCAAAGTCTTTTCAGCTCTCTGCTCACCTGGGCTGCTGTAATTGTGGGTGGGGATGTCTCACCTATGCTGGTATCAGCAGAAGGATGGTTGGAGGATGCAGTACTCGAGGTGAGAGTGGGTTAGTGATCAAACCTATTAAAGAAGTTGTTCATTTGGTTTGCTCTCTCCACGTCTGTCTCGATGGCGGCACCCGTTCGAGCTGCAGCCAGTGATAATCTTCATCCCATCCCACACTTCCTTCATGCTGTTGTTCTGCAACTTCTGCTCCAGCTTTCTCCTGTACTGCTCTTTCGCGCCCTGAGCTGGACTCGGAGTTCCTTCTGCACGCACTTGAGCTCATGCTGATCACCACCTTTAAAAGCCCTTTTCTTCTGGTTCAAAAGGCCCTTGATGTCACTTGTAATCCATGGCTTGTTGTTAGCATAGCAGCGTACTGTTCTTACTGGAACTACAATGTCCATACAGAAGTTGATGTAATCAGTTGTGCATTCAACAGCCTCTTCAATGTTCTCACTATGTGACCCAAGCAATATATCCCAGTCTGTAGTTCCAAAGCAGTCTCTCAGAGCCTGCTCTGCCTCAGGGACCACTTCCTGAATGAGCGTGTAGTTGTAGGTAGCGCCTCACTCTTGGTTTGTATTGAGGCTGAAGCAGAACCAGGTTATGATCTGCTTTCCCAAGCGCAGGCAGCGGGGTGGCGCTGTATGCTCTTTAACGTTTGCATACAGTAGGTCGATAGTCCTGTTTCCCCGGGTGTTACAATCCACATACTGGGAGAAGGCAGGTAATGTTTTGTCCAGCGTTACATGGTTAAAGTCTCCAGCGATTAGCACAAGTGCCTCAGGGTGCTGCGTTTGTAACTTAGCAACTGCGGAATGGATGATGTCACTCGCCATCTCCGTTGCTTGAGGGGATGTAAACAATAACAACAATCACGTGTCCAAACTCTCTGGGCAAGTAATAGGGACGCAGACTTACGGCCAACAGTTCAATGTCCCTGCAGCAAGTGGAGATTTTAACGTTTACATGTCCTGAGTTGCACCACTTTGTATTGACATAGAGAGCGAGTCCTCCTCCTTACTTCTTTCCGCAGGTACTTGCATCTCTGTCCGCTCTAACTGTGCTAAACCCGGGTAGCTCCACGTTAGCATCTGGGATGGTAGTTGTTAGCCACGTTTCACTAAAACACAGCAAGCTGCATTCTCTGTAGGTTCTGACATTTTTCACCAGCACAGCCAGTTCGTTGATCTTATTTGCTAGTGAGTTCACATTTCCCAGGATCACAGAAGGCACCGACGGTTAATAACGCCATTTTCTCTCAAGTTGTCTCGATTTAATCTTATCTTTCATCTTTGCGCCGGCTCGGCTGCCCCGATATTTTCTTCTTACCTCGTCAGGTAAATAAGGAACCACACCGGCATAAGCATTTCTTCTCAGTGCTTTAAGCTGACTACTTGAATAGGCGATTCTCGGAGTGTAAAAATCCATGTCACATAGTAAAAGTAGTAATAAGTGTCCAGGGAGCGATTCCACATAAAAGAAAGTGTATATGTATGTACATATGTATGTATATTTTTTACCAAACTTCGTTTTCTAACTTCTATATTGTTCCCAAAACACAGAACTTGGGAAATAACACATCACTTAATTAGCCCAGGAGTCCAATTAAAAACAGAAGCTGGTTGGAACAAAAGCCTGCAGCCACAGGGGGGGCACAGGACCGATGTTGGGAAACACTGCCTTAATAAAAACTGGCGAGTATGGTGTGATACATATAAAGAGTTAATAAAAAGTCAACAACCCAGCAGGATCATCCGTGGCCCATTCCTTTTGCATCCATACCCATTCCTTGAACATCCAGTGAAGCTGTAACTTGCCTACCCAGAGACGCTCAATTTAAATGTAGGAATTGAGTGAATTTTAAGTTGGTTAATTATTAGTTTTAACTTACCAATAATGGTAATTACACAAATTATTCTGCAAGGCTCCAAATCTGTCACCCTTACCTTTCTCTGACATAGGAAATTGGCTTTTAGACTTATATAAAGGTAACTAAGACACACTCATTTTAAGGGACAGAATAATACAGATTATTAATAACACAAGGATTCTAAAAGTATGATAAGTGCATATACTGTATATATTGACATGTAAGACTGGATGTAGACAGACTAGACAGACAAATATATAATATGGGCTGTCTGTCTTCTGGAATTTAGCATTCTGCTTTATCTTTACACATATAAATAGTTGTATGATACCAAGTCTTTAAAGATGGTATCCTATGTTGTGTGGAGCTGCTGCACTGTTATTGGCCCAGGTTTAAATGGAGGATTCTTCATGCATTTGGAGTGTACTCTTTCTCTTTGCTGCATGATCGTTACCAGTGCTATGCTGCTGCTTCCTCAGCTTGCCTTCTTCTCTCTTTGACCATTTCACAGGTAGAAGGCATTGCTCATTCTGGCCCAAGAATTTAGAAGTTACCTTCTGGAAGTAATGGTTTCTTGGCCTTGTCACACTACTGGCACACAGGTTTGCCTTGGCAGACTGATTCTAAGCTTCTTGTCCACAAAGAGAAGAGAATTTCACTTTTTCAGCTGCTTGTTAGTTTCTGAAAGAATATTTTTAGAATGCCTTTTCCAAGAATGTGAATGGGATGCCCCTTGGAAGGATCCCAGAGTTCTCTCAGAATTCATCTGGGATTTCAAAGAATGTGTCCCAAGATAATTCCTGAACTTCTCTTAACTTACCATTCTCTGCTTCCCTCTGTAGGGTGTAGCTACTTTATAAAGAAAGGTTGAACCTCTTGATAGGATTAAAGTCACTTTAAGTTACAAAATCAGTGCTTTCTTATTGATGAGTTAATTTGTCCATCCTACATGTCATCCTTTGAATTACAGGTCTTTGTCCTGCCTATTGTCTATTTTAGCTCTCTTTTGCTGGAAAGAGGATCTCGGCAAATATGTCAGGTCACCTCTGATTTATACTTTTTTATAAATAAATAATACAGGCAATCCTAAAATGAAGAGTTCAATCATATAGTTTAGAATGCAAGTAGAGGTTTTGTGCAGCTGGAGTTCAGCTAAATCTGCTGCCTCACAGGCCTGATGTGCCACTAAAGCCTAGCAGAGTGGGAAATGCCCAATTTGTCCTACAAAGAGATTATTTTTGTTCAAGAACACAACATGAGGGAACTCAGATTGTCCATAACATGTTTCCCGACAACTACATATGTTTTATTAAAGCCATACATTGCCAGTCAGCCTTCTGCAGCAAATGCCTCACCATTTTACAAACCCTTTGCATCAACTTGATTTTTTTTAAGTGAATGCATGTAAAATTTATTTATCCAATGTTGCATCAGTAGCACCAGATAATGTTATTTGGGCTTCACAAACACCATTGGTGCTACCAAGGCACCATAGAGCCCATTATAACCTGATGGTGTAAAATATAATTATTCCATTGCAGTAATGCTCAGGTAAGTCCTTTTAAATCATACTGACATGTTTGGCAGGTGAAAACCGTATTGAATACTGCTTCAACATGAAGGTCTGGGGGCACCAGCTCATTGTTTGTTAACTGACTATTGTGATAGCAAATTATCTAGGAAGGGTTCTCTTATTCTGTTTTGTTGCTGTGAGTCTTAAGTTTGTTTTACTTTGTGGTAAACGCATTAAGTGTTTGCCACAAGCTCCGGAACCAGGCCAGTTTGTATGGGTTATCTCAAATAATGGATACCTGCCAGTTTGTATGGTTTATCTCAAATAATGGATACTGGACTGGGACAATTTTACTACAAGAGAAAGAGCCTACACATTTTGTGTAAGGTTATCACTAGGAGGCTCCAGGAGAAGTAGCTGAATATTCCATTGATGCAAAGCATTCAACTTGGGAGGGTAGAATTAATAGGTCACTCAAAGGAGGAGTGTTGATTTAATAAAAAAATATATACATATATAAAAAGAAGGAAAAGGTTATAGATATGATATACATCTCTGTGAATAATGGACAATAAATACTTGAGCTCAGGGAGAGAGTGTAGTTTTAGAGGAATGATACGATTGTATGTCCTCTTTGTGTTTGTGCAGGTTTTCTAAGAAAAAGAATAGGGGTTAGATTAAAAGGTAAGATTTTTTTCATTGCAATAGATTGTAAGGTTTGTTTTCTGTGTATTGACTGTATGTTCTCTTTGTGGCAGAGTAAACACTGTGCAGCTGCTCTTTGCAGGAAATTTATAGCAGCCATCAATGTCATCAGAGGCTGCTATATGTTTGCTTGTTTGTCCAGATTAGTAAAGTAAATGAGAGACAGCAGTTAATTCACTCTTCTTTATTAAAATCTGTTTCTTACTGTTTCTTTTTGTGCATTAATTTGTAAATAAATACACATATTAACATGCAGTGAATTGAAGGAAAATAAATGACTATTCCGACTGTGAGATTGCTTTTGTAAATTGAGGTTGTATGTGTTGGAAAAACAGTAAAAAGTCCAAGACTGAACATAAATATGTAGAGCAAAGGACAGGTCTTAAATTTGGGAATGTATGTATTTAAGCAGTGTAAACTGAGTAACGGCAGGTGGCTGAAAGAAGGTTCAGGAACCGAAGATGCTGTGTTGTTATTGGTGGCGACAGTAAATGTTCACCACGTGAGAGGAAGTGGACTGATGGTTATGAAGGAATCATGATGAGATCGAAGATAATATTAGCACACTGTAAACAAATGTTTAAAAAAACTAAATGCGCTGCAAAGTTTCACAAGTGAGAAAAGAGCATATAAGATAACATGTTATGATAACACATGTTATTTGTTTTTAATTTAAACCTAAAGGAGTATGATTAGGTCTAATGAAAGTCTGAAGATTTGGTATAATGAGTACATTACCTTCCTTTTGAGTACTGGAAGGAGATTATTTTCGTAATTCTAAAAAATAAATTTAAAGTTAAAAGGAGACACATTCTCTAAGACAGCAAGGAAGCAGGTGATGAGCACTGGCTTCCAGTCTAGGTAGTGTTCCATAATAAGATATGCTGTACAAAAAAGGGATTAACTAACAAAAAAAGGTAGATTGTGCTTTTCCTTACAGAATCAGTACTCTGTAAGAACAACCTTGGAAGAAATCACTGAAAAACCATGCACAAAAAACTAGCCTTAACAGGAGGTTGTTGGCTAAAGAAATCAATATTAAGCATAGCTGAATTTTATTTATTAATATTTTCTTTAAGGCACTTTATGAAGTGGTTTAATGCACTAACTATCCTGAGAGCTTTCTACATTAATTATATGGCATTTGATGCAATATGATGTTGATTTCTTTTTCCCATTCACTTGTGTTATAGTGTGAAATAGAATAGAATGTTGTGTTTGAATTAATACATACCTGATCGAAGGTTTAGTTTTATTTCCTACTAGCCAACCCGCAGCGTAGCATATGCCGCATAATTATGTATTGATGGGTAATCACTTCCTGAAAGACCAGTTGTCCAAATGGGGTGGGTTTGAGGATATGACTGTAAGAGAATGAAAAGATGGAACTTTGGAGAGAGCAACATACAATTCTCCACAGAAAACTGGAGAACCATGGCCGCGCCCCCACCTCCCAGAGTGAGGGACTAGGCTGGACGGCGTTCCTCTAAGACATTGGACGCCGACCGCTAGGGGGTCGCATAACTATTTAGCAGGAGGAGTCTCGCACATTATCGGAATTAACCAGATAGATCTCTCCACCAACTAAGAACGGCCATGCACCAGCACCCACAGAATCGAGATAAAGCTATCAATCTGTCAATCCTCTCCGTGTCCGGGCCGGGCGAGGTTTCCCGTGTTGAGTCAAATTAAGCCACAGGCTCCTCTCCTGGTGGTGCCCTTCCGTCAATTCCTTTAAGTTTCAGCTTTGCAACCATACTCCCCCTGGAACCCACAGACTTTGGCTTCCCGGTTGGCTAACCGGCAGGTCATGGGAATAACGCCGCCGGATCGCCATTCAGCAGCGTCTATAGTCGGTATACGACAGTATCTGATCGTCTTCGAACCCCCAGCTTTCGTTCTTGATTAATGAAAACATTCTTGGCAAATTCTTCTGCTCTCGCTCGAGTTGTTGGTGGGCGGGGCTCTGTCGTGCATATCCCATGGCCTGTCTTGCGTGCCATGGTTGGCTGCTTAGTGAATTGTTGGTGGGCGGGGCTCTGTAGTGCATATCACATGGTGTGGGGCTCTGTCGTGCATATCACATGGTGTGTCTTGCGTGCCGCTTCTTGCGTGCCCTGGTCGGCTGCTTAGTGAATTATATATTCTTGATTAATGAAAACATTCTTGGCAAATATTTTCGCTCTCACTCGAATTGTTGGTGGGCAGGGCTCTGTCGTGCGTATCCCATGGTCTTTCTTGCGTGCAATGGTCGGCCGCTTAGTGAATTGTTGGTGGGCGGGCCTTGTGAGTTGGCGGGCATGGCTCTGTCTTGCATGCGTCTTGCTTGCCATGTCTTGCGTGTGTCTTGCTTGCCATGGACTTAGTGAATTATATATATATAGATAATTTAAAAATACAATTAAACATTCCGGACACTAGTTTAATTCTAGAGATTAAGGTGGAAATGTATGTGTTAATTTCATTAGTAGTAGAATAATAGATTAAAGAAATATAGCTAGAATATGTATAAACAGACTGTTACATTTTAAGACAGCATGTTAACAGATATTAACAGATGTGTTTCAAAATAATTTCTATTGACCTACATAACTACTGAAATAATTTAAGAGACATAATGTGGGAAATGATAAGATATCATTTTAAAATAATTATGTGGTTAGTCTTTAATATAGTAAAATATGAATTTCTTTTGTAAATGATTTAGATCTCAAAACTGCATATACAGTACTGGAATGATACAACTGTAGAATCATATTCTGTAATTAGAAAAAATGGAAAAAAGGGAGATGGTGCTTAACTGTTTTTTTTTATTTTGAAATCGGTTCTGAATCAATTAGGATTTTACCAGTCTAAAGTGTGGAATTCTTTCTTAATTTTTGCCTGTTATGCTTATGATGTTCTCTGGAGGACATTGATGATCCTTTGCCATCCATTTAAGGGAAGGCTAAAGTCAACACAGACACAAATTTGTACTTCAGAATAATCACCTGGAATTTTCTTAATTTCTACTGGAACCTCCACAAAACATGGCTCTTTAACTAATAACCTCCACACCACCCTGCTTTCTCTTTTTCATTGTTAAAGTCTTTCATCTCTGGATGCATTTGTATCATCAATCAATCAATCAATCAACATTTATTTATATAGCACATTTTCATACCAAAAAATGTAGCTCAAAGTGCTTTACAAAATGAAGAATAGAAAAATAGAAGACAATAAAAAATAAACATAAGTCAACATTAATTAACATAGAATAAGTAAGGTCCGATGGCCAAGGTGGACAGAAAAAACAAAAAAAAAACCTCCAAAAGCTGGAGAAAAAAAATAAAATCTGTAGGGTTTCCAGACCAAGAGACTGCCCAGTCCCCTCTCGGCAATCTACCTAACATAAATCAAACAGTCCTCTTTGTATTTAGGGTTTTCATGGAAGGACTTGATGATGATGGTCACGTAGACTTCTGGCTTTCAGTCCATCAATGTTGGTGCATCATGATGCTCTGAGTAGGTGGTGGTGGCGTAGGCCGCCGGTGTGGTTCCCTATTTACCTAATGAGGTTAGAAGGCGGTATTGGGGCAGCAGAGCCAGTGCTAAGATAAAAGCCAAGCGTCTAGCAAGAAAGTGGCGCTACAAACCTTCAGTGCCTTCTGTGATCCTGGGAAATGTCAACTCACTACCAAATAAGATCGACGAACTGGCCGCACTGGTGAAAAATGTCAGGATCTACAGAGAATGCAGTTTGCTGAGTTTTAGTGAAACGTGGCTAACAACTAACATCCCAGATGCTAACGTGGAGCTACCCGGGTTTAACACAGTTAGAGCAGACAGAGATGCAAGTACCTGCGGGAAGCAAAAAGGAGGGGGTGTCGCTCTCTATGTCAATACAAGATGACATAGTGGATATGTAAACGTTAAAATCATTCACTGCAGGGACATTGAACTGTTTACCGTAAGTTTGCGTCCCTATTACTTGCCCAGAGAGTTTGGACACGTGATTGTGGTTATTGTTTACATCCCCCCTCGAGCGAACACGGAGATAGTGAGTGATGTCATCCATTCCGCAGTTGCTAAATTACAAACGCAGCACCCTGAGGTGCTTGTGCTAATTGCTGGAGACGTTAACCATGTAACGCTGAACAAAACATTACCTGCCTTCTCCCAGTATGTGGATTGTAACACCCGGGGAAATAGGACTATTGACCTACTGTATGCAAACGTTAAAGACGCATACAGCGCCACCTCGCTGCCAGTGCTTGGGAAAGCAGATCATAACCTGGTTCTGCTGCAGCCTCACTACAAACCAAGAGTGAGGGAGCTACCTACAACCACACACTCATTCAGAAAGTGGTCCCCTGAGGCAGAGCAGGCTCTGAGAGACTGCTTTGGAACTACGGACTGGGATATCCTGCAGGGATCACATAGTGAGAACATTGAGGAGATTGTTGACAGCACTACTGATTACATCAACTTCTGTATGGACATTGTAGTTCCAGTAAGAACAGTACACTGCTATGCTCGAAGCGGGGTGCCACCATCCAGAGAGACATGGAGAGAGCAAACCAAACCAAACAACTTCTTTAACAGGTTTGACCACCGTAACCCACTCTCACCTCGGAGTACTGCATCCTCCAACCATCCTTCTGCTGATACCAGCATAGGTGAGACATCCCCACCCACAATTACAGCAGCCCAGGTGAGCAGAGAGCTGCTGCTTCACCACCTGAGGCCACAGGTCCGCCGCACCCTTGACCCTCTGCAGTTCGCATACCAGGAGAAGGTAGGAGCGGAGGGATGCCATCATCTATATGCTACACCAATCCCTCTCCCACTTGGACAGAGGCAGTGGTGCTGTAAGAATAATGTTTCTGGACTTCTCTAGCGCCTTCAACACCATCCAACCTCTGCTCCTTAGGGACAAGCTGACAGAGATGAGAGTAGATTCACACTTGGTGGCGTGGATCGTGGACTGTTTTACAGACAGACCTTAGTATGTGCATCTCAGAAACTGCAGGTATGACAATGTGGTCAGCAACACAGGAGCGCTGCAGGGGACTGTACTTTCTCCGGTCCTGTTCAGCCTATATACATCAGACTTCCAATACAACTCGGAGTCCTGCTACGTGCAAATGTTCGCTAATGACACTGCTATTGTGGGCTGTATCAGAAGTGGGCAGGAGGAGGAGTATAGGAAGCTAATCAAGCACTTTGTTAAATGGTGTGACTCAAATCACTTACACCTGAACACCAGAAAGACCAAGGAACTGATGATTCAAGGAGGCCCAGGCCCCTCATGCACCACATAATTATCAGAGAAGACTGTGTGCAGAGGGTACAGACCTATAATTACCTGGGAGTGCAGCTGGATGATAAATTGGACTGGACTGCCAATACTATATAATAGAGCAATATTAATAGAATAGAATAATAGAATAATGGAAGAATCGCCATGTATACAAAGTTACTGGTGGCTGTAGTCAATTGGCTGAGATGTATATTAGGAGTTGGATGATGTGGTATATTAGAGAGGTAATGGTAACAGAAAAGTATAAAAGAGAATGAATTGTTTTATTGATTACCCACTCCATGGACTGATCCATTTGTCCATATCTATATGCAAACAAATAATCGTCTTATATTTTCATCTAGTTTCCAAGAATGATTTATTGGAAAATAGAGGAAAGTTTTTTCCACAACAGTCAACATCATTATATGCATCTATTTATAACAGGAGTATTATACAGTATGTACAGTAGTGGCCAAAAGTTTTGGCAGTGACACAAATGAGTTTTGTAAACTTTGCTGCTTCAGCATTTTCAGATTTTTTTTTAAATGTTTCTATAGTACAGTATACTGAAGAACAATTACAAACATTTCATAAGTTTCATAGGCTGTTATTTGCAAATACATCGAATTTATGTAAAGAGTCAATATTTACAGTGTTGACCCTTTTTCATAACTTCTGCAATTTGCTCTGGAATGCTTCTTTTTGAGAACTGACCACAGGTTCTTAATGGAATTAAGATCTGGGGAGTTTCCTGGCTATGGGTCCAAACTTTCAATGTTATGATCTCTGAACCACTTCATTATCACTTTTGTCCTGTGACATAGTGCTCCATCATGCAGGAAAATACATAGATCATCACCAAATTGTGCCTGGATTGTTGGGAGAAGTTGCTCTTGGAGGACATTTTGATACCACTATTAATTTATTGCTGTGTTTTGGGCAGAACTGGGAGTGGGCCCACTCCCTTGGATGAGAAGCAACCCCACGCATGGATTTTCTAAGGATGCTTTACTGTTGGCATGACACAGGACCCATGGTAGCATTCTCCTTTTCCTTTCCGGACAATCAACTTTCCAGATGTCAAAAACAGTTGGAGAATTCATCCAAAAAAATTAAATTTGCAAAACACATTTGTGTCACTTTGGCCGCTAATGTACAGTAGATGTGAAATATCCTTATATCTTTACACATATTTAGACAAAACAACAATAGATAAAACTGATAATGTTCTGCAGTAAACATTTATAAAAATATTTTTTTTATTTTGCTGTTAAATGATTTCATATAACCTAAAATTAGGGATTTTGTTAGATGTAAATACAGACTTTTACATTAATTTGAATACCAATTTAGCTTTGTATGTGAAAAGAGCTCACTTCCTAGGTCTATCTAATAGCAAACACGCCTGACAACCTAAGCTTGCTATTTTGTGTTATTTTACTTTAAAACTGACTTTGCTGCATGAATATTGAGTTTACTATGTAGGCTCTGAGGCATCTATGTAAGTTCATTCCCATTTATTTATGTCTTGATATAGGATCATAGTGCTGATATACTTTATTTTGATGATTTATTTTGTACATATTGTCAGAACACAGAGAGATCACAATAAAGTTTTGTGGCACCACCATGGTCACCTTGTATAATTGAAGTGAAATATTCTCAAATAAAAAAAACATGCAATAATTGCTGAAATGTCTTTGCAGATGCGAGTTACCAATTGAACTGTCTCAAGATAGTGAATCTTCCTGTCTCAATGTTCTGGAATTGGAGGAAAAAAAGACAAAGAACTTGTATATTTTTTTCTTACATGGTAAATTATTTCTAAGAACCCCACAATAACCAGATGAGCATATACATCTGAAGTTTATCTCTATGCATGCTTCTTGGGGAATGCAAATGGAAGTCAGATTTGTTACCAATTAAAGACCCATATCAGAAGAGACAGAGCTGCCCTTTTTAATAGGTCTTTCAGAAATTGGATACAAACACAATGTGTACAAAAGGGCATATAGCAGTAGGGGGCACTATCGCTCCCTTAAACCCTCAGGTACCACGTCAAATACAAGGTAAAAGTGCAATAATTCTTTATTATAATGTGCACTAAACACCCTCCACTCCACACTATACTCACAAATAAACACAATAATAAATCAGTAATCAATCCTTCACTCCCAGACGCGTTGCCCTCCTACCACCCTGCTCAGCTCGCCATCTGGTAGCTCCGCCAGTCCTTTTATAGTTCACGACCCGGAAATGCTCCTTAACCCGCAGTCCATGTGACTTCCTAGCACTTCCGGGTCAAATCGAAACTCTTCTTTCTTTGCCAGCCCGGAAATACTTTATTCCTTCCATCCTCGTGACCTGCAAATACTTCCAGGTTGTAGGAAAACCAAATGTCTCTGTGCCTCCCTGCAGCGTCCCCTGGCGGCCCCGACATTATCCAGCAGGGCTGTGTATTACAACTCCAAAGTCCATGATGCCCTGCTAGAATTCGGGGCATCTCCACATTGCAGGGAGGGCTCCATCTGGCGGCTTGGGGGTCTTAGCCGGGATAAGCTGCCGGGCATAGTCCACAGGCAGTGTGTGTCACTGATCATTGAGTGCAAGCATGAGAAAGGATTGCTATCTTTTTATGGAAAAATGAAAAAGAAATCAATAATCTCAACACTAATTCTACTCTGATGTAGAATTGCATGCCAACTAAATGATGAGAGAATGCTGGATTTTTCTGACATTTTGTATATCATTGTTGAGGATCATTAAGGACTGGTACTCTTTACACTTTATAGGAAATTCTTTAATTTAATTAACTAAATTAAATTACTTTAATTTAGAAAGACAGGTAATTCCATCATTTAATACAATGTCTACGATTTAAGATTTTATTTTTCTTGTTTATTTGTTCTCTGATTTTTCTCCCTGTTTGTCTCCCTTGTGCTTGGTTTGCATATAATAAACACATCTTTTTTTGTATGTTGTGTCTTTTTGGCCTAATTCTGGGTATCCTGAAGCTGGGGTATGATTTGAGAAGGGTGGAACAATTTACCTGCTTTCATTATTAGGACTAGAACTCTGAAAAGCTTGTTCAGAATACTCAAGAGAAAAAATATAACTGCCCAATTGAACACAACACAAAGACATAAAGGGGGGTGATTATTAATTGTAAAGAAATAAATAAAATAGGACAGCTGGTTTTAAAATGCTATTTTGGAGTGCTGGTTTACTGAGTGCTTCTTGTAGTCATTATATAAATGAAACATATATTTAAAGAGGAACCTATACTTTACTGTTCAGACACTCCAGAGAAGTCACTAGAGGTGACTACTATATTAATATTTATTTTGTGTGTGTGTGTATGTGTATGCGCAAAACATAATGCTCTTGTATCCAGTTTATTGCTACCTAGTACCACAGCACTGACCTGGATAAGCAAGTTAGAAATTGGTGGGGCTATAGGGGTGTGAAAATAATTGACAAATTGAGGAAGCAGAACAGGCATTTCTGTTATGTGATAAATCTGTTTCCTTTTAGTTTTAGTGGGGTTGCTGCTTACAATCTTTTTAGAATGATTTATAGCAACAGAAAACAAAGAAGGTACTCTGACTCTGTATAGTCTCATTTTGACAGTTAACTTGTATACACTGATGTTGGCTATGTCAAAAATTACATTGATATTGTCTTATTGTGGTAAGTTATTCTTTAGATGGCTTTTCATCAGCTGATGGATTGCATACACCAGTGCATTCACACACATTTTAATAATTCAGTTATTCAGAAAAATCCAGTTTAATGCAGTATAAACTCTTATTCTAATCAGAGAAAAAAGGTTATTGGTCTCTGAGAAACCATGGTAACAAATGTACATTTCTCCATGAGTAACACGATTATTCGGCCTTGTAAACCCATAACTAGGTTACAGTTGCTCTCTGTTCGCTTGTGCGTGTGTTCATACATGCTTTAAGCAGTCACAGGTGTTTTAGTCGTTCTTTCTCAGATGTATATATTCTTCAAGAAGCACATAAACTGTTGTGGCTCTTTTTATGTTGCTTTTATTTAACACATCAACAATAACGAACACCACATGCAACCACCCTGCCACATCGTTTCCGTTATGTATTGCTGATAATTAACAATGTGCATAAAGCTATAAGGTTATTTTAACACTGTCGCCACAACAGGTAGAAGCATCCACAAGATAAGTTTCCTGAGAGAAATTATTCTTTCTCCTTTTTGAAATAATCTGTCTCAGTATTTTAAAATTCAATAAACCTACGTTGATGAGCTGAACATACAGTCCAAACCTCAGTAGCACAGTCCTGGGAGCATAGTTGTAGGTAACACATTAACACACCAGTTATGTAGTATATTATAAGCTTTAAAACATATTTTTGTGTTAAAAGATAAATATTTTTATTTTTAGTTTGTTCTGCTTTTTAGAGTTTGTTCTTTCATGCTATGTTTGGTATTCTCTTCTAGGTTGGTTTGTATTATGCAGAAGATGCTGTTCCATGATCCTAAAATTTAATCAGACACATTCACATAAAGAATGAGTGGATTTCACAGGTACAGTGGTGGACAACATCATAATATTGAAATAAGGTATGCATTGCAAAGAATGTACTCTGTGGACATATTATAAAATATTTTATAGCAGGCTTCTGTCATCTGTGGCCAAAGAATGCTCTTCCTGTTTTCCTTCCTTTTCTTGAAATAAGTTTGCATTTCAAATGACTTGTGATATGTTGTTAAGTAACTTTGGTTAACTGTGTTTGCCTCATGGTCAGGCATCATTTACTTCCTGAAAATCATACCGAGTCATACTTTCTGAAAACATTTTTGCAACATATCTTTCACATATATCATTTCAATGATAACATTAGTAGATAAACATATCTATTGAAATAAAAAATGCTGAAAAATGGGCAAAAACAATAGGAATAACAGAAAGCATATTTTTTTTACAGTTCAAAAGACTCAATACAGCAATCATATACTATTCTAAAGTAAATGCATAGGTTGTTTAATCATTATTCCTAAAACTTCATAAACAAAAGAAATTAAATAAAAACTTAATTAATAAAATCAGTAGTAAAACACCAAAAAAGTTAAAACTCAAAAGTCAAATACAATTAGAAAAAACATTCAAATGGAAATGTATGTATACAGTGGAAATAAAATACAAAATGTTTTGATGTATTCATTTCCTAAAGCCTGCAGTGATTGCTGGCTGCCAAGTCCAGGGGAAGTCCCTTACTGAGTCTCCTAATGAAAGAGACACACAGATAATGGAAGGGAAAGAACAGAAGAGCATGGGATTCTGAAGCATAAATAGATCAGAGGTGGCTTCAGGTTGAATTTCTTGAAAGGGCACCATATGGGTACAGCAGCTAGATATATATTGTGATAATAAAGCAATACAAACATCATAAAGATTTGGGACAGCCACCCGTATATTATTTTCTCGGCTGCAAAAGTTGAATTTTTGAAGCACGATGTGCATAGAACAGAGTCCAAAACAGAACTGATCGTTACAGACAAAGATGGAGGCTTTAAAGGGCCGTAAAGGAGGTGAAGTCATCAAAAGGGCCGTAATTGCCTTCTAGAGACAAATACATCCCTAAGATCTCTGCAGGAATACTCTGGGAATCTGTTAAGGCCTTCTTAAGAGGACAGATTATCTCATATCTTTCCCACAGAAATAAATCCGAAGCGAAGAAAGTAGCAGAGATAAAAAGCGAAATTACTAAAATAGATGAAGAACATGCCAGACTACCAAGCGAGACTCTACATAGGAGGAGACAGGCTCTACATTCAGAATTAAACCTCTTGACAACTAAAGAAACTGAATAACTAATTTACAAATCCAGACATCATTACTATGAACATGGAGAGAAAGCTAATAAGCTTTTAGCGCAACAAATTCACAAGTAAGATGTATGCAACGCAATCTCGGTAATCACTAACACGAACGGAGATAAAATCATCGAACACAAAAATATAATGCACATTTTCAGAGACTACTATAAATCCCTATATACTACTGAGTTTAAAGAAGACAATATACAATCTAATGCATTTCTGGATACATTACAGATACCACAAATTGACGCTTTTAGTGTGGAGGAACTTGATAAACCTCTGGCATTATCAGAATTACTAGATGCTATAAAGTCACTCCAAGGTGGAAAAGCAGCAGGCCCTGACGGCTACCCTGCAGAGTTTTACAAGAAATTCTCCGCTCAGCTAGCTCCCCCCTATTAGCAACATTTACAGAAGCCAGAGATAACCAATTTCTTCCACAAACCTTTCGCCAAGCACTAATCACTGTCTTTCCAAAACAAAATAAGGACTTATTACAATGTGCATCATACAGACCAATTTCACTTCTGAATAACGACGTTAAAATACTCTCTAAAATCATAGCTAGAAGGATGGAGAAAGTGCTCCCTCGTAATATCACAAGACCAAACTGGATTTATTAGGGGCCACACTTATCTTCAAATCTTCGACCCTGTTTAATGTAATATACTCACCAACTAAATCAAACACCCCAGAAATATTATTATCATTGGATGCAGAAAAAGCATTCGACATGATTGAATGGAAATACCTTTTACTACATTGGAGAAGTTTGGGTTTGGCCCAACATTTGTGCATGGATTAAATTACTGTATACTAACCCAGAAGCTTCAGTTTGCATCAATAACATTTGCTCAGACTACTTTAAACTAGAACGTGGCACTAGACAAGGATGCCCTTGTCACGCTGCTGTTTGCATTGCCATTGAACCACTGACAATACATTGACGAAATACTGATCAGATAAAGGGGATTAGCAGAGAAGGACTGGAACAGAAAATCTCATTATATGCAGATGACATGGTACTGTATATATCGGACCCAGAAAATTCTGTGCCTGCAGTCTTAGCAGCACTCACAGAATTTCAAAAGATCTCTGGTCTCAGAATTAATCTGAATAAAAGTGTACTCTTTCCAGTGAATTCTCAAGCATATAATATTAGATTAGACACCCTACCTTTTATCATTGCAGAACAGTTTAAATACCTAGGGGTAAACATCACAAGTAAACATAAAGCTCTTTATCAACAAAATTTCGCGTCTGCATGGAAAAAATTAAACAAGACTTGCATAGATGGTCAACCCTTCATCTCACACTAGCTGGAAGAATTAACACTGTTAAGATGAATATTCTTCCTAAGCTCCTTTTTTATTTCAAAACATCCCAATATACATTAATAAATCATTCTTTAAGCAATTAGATTCAACAATAACCTCATTTATTTGGAATTCAAAACATCCACGCATCAAAAGAGCGACCCTACAAAGACAAAAGGCAGAAGGCGGCATGGCTCTACCTAACTTCCAGTTTTATTACTGGGCAGCAAATATACAGGCGATAAGAACCTGGACACAAATAGAAGAACATACACAGGCTTGGACCGCAATAGAAGTAAAATCCTGCAGTACTTCTTTGTATTCCTTGCTCTGTGCTCCAATAAACACACGTTATCGGCAATACACTAATAACCCAATTGTGCTCCACTCACTTAGAATCTGGAACCAATGTAGAAAGCATTTTAAGACGGAGAAGCTTCTATCTGTGGCACCTGCAAGAGAACCACCTCTTTCAACCTTCACAAACATATGCAGTTTTAATATCTGGAAAAATTTGGAATTAACTTGCTTAGAGATCTTTATATAGACAACGTCTTTGCATCCTATGAACAATTACATTCCAAATTTAACATTCCAGCTACACATTTCTTTCACTATCTTCAAATCAGGAACTTTGTTAAACAGAACCTTCCAGATTTTCCTCATCTTGCACCCTCATCCACGCTGGAAAAATATTGCTCAATCTCAAGGATTAGACTCCATCTCTACAATATATAAAATCATTTTACAATCCCTTCCTTTCAAAGATCCAAGAGGACACTGGGAAAAGATCTCTCAATTAATATATCAGAAAAGGAGTGGAAAATAGCAATGCAGAGAATTCACTCGAGCTCCATATGCGCAAAGCATACAATTATACAACTCAAAATTATATATCGAGCACATCTGTCTCGACTAAAACTCTCCAAAATGTTTCCAGGGCATGATCCAACCTGTGAACGTTGCAACCAAGCCCCAGCCTCACTGGGTCACATGTTCTGGGCCTGCACCAAATTAACATTATTCTGGACAAAAATTTTTAATTACCTCTCAGACAGCCTTGGACTCACAATCCCTCCTAACCCATTAACAGCTGTGTTTGGGGTTCTTCCAGAGGGGCTTAAAGTGGAGAAAGACAAACAAATTGTGATTGCATTCACTACACTGTTGCACGCAGACTTATTCTGATAAACTGGAAGAACCCAAACTCTCCTCTTTTAAGTCAGTGGGAAACTGATGTGTTATATTATTTGAAATTGGAAAAAATCAAATACTCAGTTAGAGGATCTGTACAGACTTTTTTCAAAACATGGCAGGATCTAATCAGTAATATTTTAAAATAAGTTTATAAAGCACAGAGAATTTATTAATTTAGGTATGTTTACAAGCCTTAAATTTTACGCAGTTTGGCTTGCTCTCCCTCTCAGGGTGGGGATCCATCTGTTCTTAACATAATTCTTCTTTTTGTAAAAACTTGATTGCTATGTATGGATTGTAATAAAATTAATAAAAAAAAAGGGCCGTAATTGAAAGCAATGTCTTCTGGACCGGATGCAGTGCCAGCAAAGGGCCCGGCACCAGATGTGATGTCTTATGGTTCAGAAGTGACGTCAGCAAAGGGCCCGGCACCGGAAGCGATGTCTTCTGGTCTGGAAGTGATGTCAGCAAAGGGGTTGGCACTGGAAGTGATGTCTTCTGAGGCGCTGGAACCTTGCAGGATTTCCCAGGAAAGGTCTATTCTAGGGAAGTGAGAAAGACAGTCAGCGCACTCCGCTGCCCTCTGGTTGGATGTTTTATTACAATTACTCAGGCCCTTTTGCTGCCTCCTACTCGCACGTGGGTGACAATATATATACTAGTAAAGTACAGAATACACTGATCAATCACACCATTAAAAACACTGACAGGTGAAGTGAATAACATTGATTACCTCATTACAATGGCATAAATCAAGGGATGGGATATATTAGGCAGCAAATGAACAGTCACTTCTTTAAGTCGATGTGTAGGAAACAGGAAAAATGGGCAAGTGTAAGGACGTGATCGACTTTGATAAGGGCAAAATTGTAATTTGGTAGACAATTGAATCAGAGCATATCCAAAACTGCATACCTAGTGAGGTGTTCCCGGTATACAGTAGTTAGTACCTAAAGTGCTCCACGGAAGGACAACATGTGAACTGGTGATAGGGTTATTAGTACTCAAGGCTCATTGATATGCATGGGGATTCAAGGCTAGCTCATCTGGTCCATCCCACAGAAGAGCTACTATAATATAAATTGCTGAAAAACTTAATGCTGGCCATGAGAGAATGGTGACAAAACACACTGTGCATTGCACCTTGCTGCATTTGGGGCTGAATAGCTGCAGACCAATTAGAATGCCCAAGCTGAATTGTGACCACAGCCGAAACCACTTTCTATGGGCATGTGAGAATCAGAACTAGACAATGGAGCAATGGAAGAAGGTGGCTTGGTCTGATAAATCACATTTACTTTTAGAACATGTGGATGGCAGAGTGCAAGTATAAGAAAGCAATCCTGCAAAAGCAAATGATGCTCTGGGAAATGTTTTTCTGGGTAACCTTCGGACTTAACATTCATGTGGATGTTAATTTGACACATACCACTTACTTAAACATTGTTGAAGACCCCATCAGCCTTTCATGACAACAGTATTTTCTGATGGCAGAGGCCTCTTTGAGCAGGATAATATGCTCACTGACTCACTGCAAAATTGTTCAGGAATGGTTGGAGGAGTATGACAAGGAGTTCAACAGGTTGACTTGGCCCCCATATTCCCCAGATCTCAATCCAATCAAGCATCAGTTGGATGTACTGGAAGAACAGTCAAACCCATAGAGAACCCACCCTGCAACTTACAGGATAAAAAGGATCTGCTGCTGAAGTCATGTTGGCAGGTACAATTGGACACTTTCAGAGGTCTTGTGAAATCCTCAGAGAAGTTTTGACAGCACAATAGAGACCTACATAATATTAGGCAGGTGGTTTTAATGTTGTAGTTGATCGGTATACATGGTAAAAATCTAATTTTATAATGCTACTTATCTATTTTATTACCAAAGTGCATAAAAGATTATACTTTTAATGTTCATCTCTATAGTAGCTAAGTATGCCTTTCTTTATGATTGTTGTGAATATTCTGTACAATTAGGAGACATATTTTTAAGATAGGCCAGTCTCTATGTACACTGGTGTTAAATATTAGTGTTAGTGTACCTAACCTTGCTAGTCTTATATGATAACTTGAAGTTGAACAGAATGTCCTGTTTGTCTCATTTTGTCCTGTTTTTAGGCAGTCAATACTTGAAAGAGGACCAAAGACTTTATAAGACGCATGATACTCCATGTGAGGCAGCAACTCCCCTCCCCCATTGGACCACAATTTCACATGCATTTTTACAAGGTTCACCATACTTCATACTTCAGTAAATTCCTTATATGACAGGTCATCAATTTTGTTTGAACCTAGCACACTTGCTGGATTAATGAGTTGTGTTTTACCTTTTTAGAACCATGAATATCTGAACAGCCTATTTAAGTTTGAAGCTAATGATATACATGGTGTAGCATGCTACAGTTTGGAAACATTTAATTGTCATAACAGGGAACAACATACAACAGTGGTAAGGTTTTCAACAGCTGATCAAGAAATCATACTTGATCTATATTAGTACAAAAAGGACATGTGTCTGTTATTATCCATCACTATGTCTTGGGGTCAGATTTGACCCATTTTTTAAATCAGTAAAAGCACCCTAAATTTCATCTGTTCATTTTGCCAAATTTAAAAGTAATATATAAAGTCAAATTTCCCATTATCAATACAGTTTAAAAATATTTACCTTGCTGTGTCTTTCAGGTTAGTTTTGTCACACCCTTGACTTTAAATACTGTAACTTTCTGCTGCATTTACAGTAATTTGAAAGCTTTTAGCAAAGTGCCCCTACTTTACAAAAAACAAAAAAGTTTGCAAAAACGTATCCAAATGTTACGTTTTTGAACAGTCACTACTCATTTTGAATACTGCTGTGACCTTCAGATCAGTTTAACCTGCCATTGACTTTAATGGATTTTTTAGAGTAGTTTGTTTGCTCTAGACCCATAAAATGTATAGCTTCAGCTGATTTCATACACTATAAATGGAAGTGCCAACAGGTCTAGACTGCGCTGTCATTTAACATATTTTTTATGAACAAATCAGCGTCCCTTCATTAATTGTAATTTCAAGGAATTGGCTCCACAAATATGATCCTTACAGGGTTTTTGAAATTGATATTACTTTTCACTTATTGAAAGTAACCACAAACATCTGTAACAAAATCATCTTTACCAGTACTAGAAAGTATTTGCTAATTTTTATAATTAGTGATTCAGGTTTACTGGTAGATTCTCAATTAAAAAAACCTTTTGTATATTTAACATCTTACTAGTGAAAAAAGAGCAATATGGATTATTAAAAGAATACAGAATATATACAAATATTGTCATAGCATGTATATTAAAAATGTTAATGGGCTTTCTTTCTATTCATTATTTACGTTGGTGGTTTAAATGCTGTACATGGTACTACTGTATGTCAGCTCTAACTTCAATGAGATTTTCTTGTGTCCTATAGCCCAAGACAGCAATTGACCTAGAAGGTGGTTCTGTGACATGGCCAGAAGTGCCACCCAACATGGAGCCTAAAACCACCTCTGGACAGATCTTTGGTTGTGTTTAGATCCAGACGGGTTTTATGGTAAAGATTTACTGGCAGAAATAAGAAAGACCAGTCATTTGTGTCTGCATGAGAAGGAACAAAGGGATAAAAGTTGAGAATGAGAAGGGAGTGTTTCGGTCTGATACTTCTGTGTATATGATATAACCTGTAAAAACAGGAGTTTTTCTTTCATTTTGTCTTTTTGTAGCTTTGTAGAATTTTCCAAGCTCAGTTTGCTTTATTGTTAAAAATGATGACACACATTCAAATCAATGTTCCCTCTAAGGAGTAGCATATAGTGAGCAAAAAACATTGTTTATAAGTGACATTTTGTTTAAGCCAAAAATTTATGAGCACAAATTTTCGCATAGCGATTCTGGGGTTTATTTCAGAATGTGGAGTCAACCCGGACACAGACAGGCGGACATGTTGTTCAATACCACCACACGTTTTTATTTACAATAATTTTTCTGGTCACACAGACCCAAATAATGATCACTCAGACTCAAATAATGGTCACTAAGACCCAGTAGTGCACACCTTCACCCCAATACAAAGTCCTGGCCACAATGCCTTTCTTCGGGCCGCCTCCACACCTCCTCTGTGCTTCGTCCTTCCTCCTCCCGACTCCAGCCCTGAATGAATAGAGACGGCCCCTTTTATAAGTTCCCGGATGAGCACCAGGTGTTCCCGGCATTCCTCCTCTGGCCACGCCCCAGCGTGGCGGAAGTGCCGGCTGTCCTCCCGGCAGCTCTCCGTCCTAAATCTTCCCCCCAGCACTTCCTGGTGTGGCGGAAGTGCTGGGGTAACAGGTCCCCAAGGGATTGGGGCGCCTCCTGGCGGTGACCACGGGCCCCTACAGGGTGGAGCTTCCATGCCCTGTACCCGTGGCCTCCAAAGCAACCAGGAAGGCAGCCCCCACGTGGTCCCAGATGGGTGTACACCCACTTCTGGTCTTCCAAGGCATCCCGGCCGGGTCATCGCCCCTGGTATCCACGACAAGAACAATGACAAGTTGTATTGACATTTGAAAAATACTTAAAAATTGAAGAAGCAGGTTTACATAAGCAAAATATTTATATTAAGTAAATGTACTAAGTTAAACTTAATTAGTTCCTCAGTCAAATTCAAATAGTCTCTCTTCTGCTTTTTTCTGCTTTCCAGATGTTATAAACTGTATCTACGTCTACAGCCTTTCCAGAATTCAAGAAGAGTTTAATTCTCATTAAATGTTCCAAATGTTCAACTTGTAAACGGTTTCTGGCTTTAGTCTTTATACTGTTCATCAGGCTAAACCCTCTTTCACAGTCTGCACTTGAGGCCTGGAAAGTGCCGCAAATATCCATGATTAAGAAGAGTTCATTTAAGTAATCCTATTGTTGAGTGAATGTAAGAATATCTGAAAATGTTCCACATTTTAACTTCTCATTAATAAGAATTTTGAATTCTGAATATTGTTTACAAAGATCACTTTTAAGAATATCTTCATCTTTCTGTAGGAGAAGACAGTATCTGGCTGCAAGGCTTTTCATCTGCTCATGTCCAAATGAATACTCCTCCTGATTTGCAGTGGCACAGAAAGAGTCTTTATCAAATATTGACCAATCTTTTAATTCATC
Organism: Polypterus senegalus; assembly: GCF_016835505.1. Lineage (NCBI taxonomy): Eukaryota > Metazoa > Chordata > Cladistia > Polypteriformes > Polypteridae > Polypterus > Polypterus senegalus. The sequence goes on from NC_053162.1 coordinate 125,447,313, forward strand.
ATCTGGAAATCAGCTGTCCATATGGTCACACATCTGCTGGGTAAATTTTATTATTGATGTTGTGTTCACTGGCTTGAAATGAAGAAATTAGAATGCTTGTTTCTTCAAGGAAATGCTTATTCTCTCCCAGATACTGTGATCGCAATTTCTTAATGTTTGCTTTTGTAAACTGAAAGACTTCAACAGTTGAAAGCACACTTCTTTGTAGAATTTTAGTTAATTCTGCTAGAACATCATTAAGTATTCCAATTGCTACATGGTGTTCTGGATTACGTAACTTCTCAAAGCAATATTTGTGAACAGGATCATTGTCTTCCTCCACTTTTTCTTGGCAATATTGCAGCAAAACATCATAATTCTTTACCAAAGCATTTACTGCGAAATGTCTGGATAGCCACCTAACCTCATTCAGTGGTCTAAATGCAATCACATCTGCATCAGCAGCTTTAGCTAGTTCTTCAAACTATGCCTTCTTAACAGATAATCTGCAGAATATTGTGTAAACAGTCCTTAGTAAAGTTTCTATCTCTCTCATCAAGGGTATATTCTTCCATGCATCATCTATACCCAAATCCTCACGATGGGCTATACAATGTTGCTCTGATAAATGTGGAATTGACTGTTGCAATAGTGCAGCTACACCTTTTCTTTTACCCAGCATGACCGAGGCTCCGTCAGAAGTAAACATAACCATCTTGTTTAAATCAAACCCGTTTTCAAAATAAAAGTTCTGAATAGCTTGAAAGATTGATGAACTATCGCATGCTATTAACTTCAGGATTCCCGCAAACACAGTTTTATAGATGGATTCATTTTCACTCCTGCACTTTATGTATAAAATTAACATCTTCGAAACGGAAATGTCAGTTGACTCATCAACTATCAAGGTATGATAAGCTGCTTTCCTTATTTCAGTATACATTTCAGTTTTGATAGCTGAGTTTATACACTCACTAAACTCAAGGGCATAGTTCTTACTTCGCCAACTCTCTGGGATTTTGACATATTTTCCGACGTGATCATGAATATCCTGAACTGACAGCATTGAAGAATTTATTCTAATAGCAAGCAAAACGTTATCTATTAAAATCTTTACCTCATCCGGGGTTGCTTATTTTCGCTGTGTGGTCTCTTTCCTGGTTTCACGATCTTCTTTTGATTCAGTTAGCATGCTTTTTAAAATCCCTCTGCTTTGATTTTTAAGTTTTGTGACACAATCCACATTAGATTTTTGACCTAAATGTTTTTAAAGATGATCAGCTTTCCAGTCGGTCCATGTTTTTCCTGTCGTCCATTCACTGTTGGCTCCAGCTTTCACTCAAATTTTGCATATAACACCACGTGCTTCAGAGTACTCGAAAATTTCACCCAGCTGCACTTGTTGTCCAGAGCCATGTGGCAAGTCTGCGTCTACTGAACATCCTGTCAACCTTTCTTTCTTGAATTCCGAACATCGCTTTTTACTCGCATTTCCTGAACAATTGTCTGCCTGATGCTTAGACATGGCTCTTGATTTTAAACTCCTAATATAAACTGATGCGCCTAATTCTATGTAAATCAAAATATGTGCATAAAGAAAGGCTTTAAACGTGAGTCGGAAGTCGGAAATAAATAAAACTTTCGAACTTCGAACCTATGTTCAAACAAAGATAATCACATACGCAGAGCCAAACAAACAGAAACAAGTTTCAAACAATTTTTACCAAAGTTAATCACATACGCTGGCTCGCTGAGACAAACAGAAACAAGTTTCAAACGATTTTTATAACGCAAGCACATTTCTTAGGTGGCGGCCTAAAAGAATAAGACCTTCGGCTTTGGACTCCGACGGTCGGAGTAAGCGATCGTGCGATAAGTACGAGCTACGGCGGTTGAATGAGCGATCGTGCAGGAAGTTTGAGCGACGCTCTGAATTCATGTGAGCGATCGTTCACACGCTCAGCTTAGAAGGAACATTGATTCAAATGTCTGTATCTCTTTCACATTAATGGTGGATGTTGGCCATTTCAATTTACACACTTCATTTGAATACATTGTGAACGGGACCCGGACAGACAGGCGGGCATCGTTTTGCACCCAACACACGTTTATTTACACTATATACAGTAAACAGTTCTGTGCACACAAACCCAGTGCCTCAAACACCGATTCCCCAAAGTCCGGACCTCTCACTGTCCTTAAAGCCTTTCTTCGGGCCGCCTCCAGTCCTCTCTCCAGCTCCGTCCTCTTCCGCGGCCCCTTTTATCACACCCCAGATGGGCTCCAGCTGCTTCCCGGCATTCCTCCGCAGACATGCCCCAGTGTGGCGGAAGTGCTGGCTGCGCACCCGGAAGCCCTCTGGGTGTCCCCTGTCTTCTTCCCCCTAGCACTTCCTGGTGTGGCGGAAGTGCTGGGCTCCAAGTTTCTTCAGACACCGGGGTGCCGCCTGGCAATGGCCAAGGGCCCCTACAGGGTTAGGCTTCCAAGCCCCTTACCCGAGGCCATCAACAAAACCAAGGTGGTCACCCCCTCGTGGTCGGGAGGAGGCACCAGCCCTCATCCGATCTGCTCGGGCGTCCCGGGTGGGCTCCAACCTCAGCCGCATGTGACAAAATATATTCACTGAGGGATAGATTCTATATTGCATGCATCACAGGCACTGAAAAGATGCATCTTGGGTTGGATGTCAGTCCTTTGCTGTTCACATTCACTCACATACCAATACTCACTTACACCAGACTAATATTAAGTCATCAATCATTATGTGGTGCAGATCTTTGGCCTCTACCAAAAGAAGGCATGCCTGGTTAAATCCAGGAAGACATGGGGAATTTGACATATAGACAGAGATCAGATGAAATCAGGAGTGGAACGTGAAGGTGACACGTAAAGGATTTAAGCACCCCTTGATATACAAATCTACAAAGAATTTGTGGATTCAAAAGTCTTAGTAAACAAAATCAATAATGCAGTAAACTAATGAAAACATAATTATGAATGTTAATATACTATCACATACTATCACATCATTAACTCAATAAGACTAATTGGTGCCCTAATATTCTGAAAGATGCAAAAGGCATCCCATCATTACAAAATAATATTATGGATCCCACCGGTAAATGATGGCTTTACAATTTGCATTGAGTCATGTTTTTTAATTGTGACCAACTATGTTCCTTCACCTTGAAATCATGTGTTTCTGTGAAATTAGTAGGATTTGTTTTGATGCTGCTCATACAACATGCACTAATATTAAATCATGAACTATATGTAAGATATTACTCACATGAAGCAGAGAACATGAACTGCATAGAAAGAAATAACTCCTTTTAGGCCACACTCCAATCAGTGTGTCAACTATGTTGAAAAACGTTGCTTCTTGCAAAAGATTTTACATTATCACAAGAGGAGCATTTTAAGTATAGCCAGTTCTTGAATGCCCACAAACATCCTTAGGTTGTAGTACACACCTGAATTTTATTTTGGCTCTATTATGTAAATTGTTGAGTTATTAAGCCAAATGGGAAAAGTGGTGGTGGTGTTAGGAGCACGTGCTGATACAGTGCATTGCCACACCCACCACATGACAAGCCAACTCAGGACCCCAGGTTAGAACCCGAGTGCGGCCATGCAACTGGGGTGTCACCTCAGCACAACACTAGTTCAGATGGAATTGAGCCAGTGTGAGGATTTTTTATGGTGGAAGGAGTGCCAATTCTGCCACCAACCCCCAAGATTTTTGCCTGCAGGTTGAGGCAAGATAATTGGTGGATAAAAAGAGGAATGAATTATGAACATTTATGTTAGGTACTGTAGAATGCCCAGTGGGGAGTGGGGACTTTTTTGGCCTTGGAACTTCTGCTGATTTTTTTTTTCTCCACCCTAACTGGAGGTTATTTTTTTTTCTCTCCTTCTAGTCATCTGACCTTATCACCGAACTTATGAATATGAATATATAAGGATGCTACTCGTCTACTTAATATTTATCTGTTTTAAGGTTGTTTAGATTCATTTGCTTTTTTATTCTTTGATATGATTGCCTTATCTTATAGTTTTTTCTTTTCTTGTTACTTTCTTTTTAACATCTTGTCAGCACTTTGATCTACATTATTTGTATGAAAATGTGCTATGTTGTTGTTGTTGTTGATAAATTAGAAATTGATAACTGATCATTAAAATTCAAAGAAGTGAAAATGTGATCCTGTAAATATCTTTTATATACAATTTCTAAGCATGATTCTTGCAATTCCTGTTGTGAAGGAGGTTGCAGATGGTCTTATGACAATACTGTGGAGGGCAGAGGAAGACTGCCTACTAAGTAAATATGTTCCAACCGTATGCTGGATGTCAGCATACCTTCAGCACTGCACTGGTTTTGGAATCCACTAGGCTGTAAAGTAAATGTAGTTGGAACGGTCACGCTGGTTGGGATCGCTTGGGCTGGTGGTGAAAGCTCTTGTTAGTGCAGCTTCCTTGTCCTCATTCATCTATTCTGGCAGTGCTTCTGAAATTCACTTTGGATGTACTGAAAGTACTCATGGGCCAAGCCTTAACAGAAGCCTCTTCTCTAGAGTTTCTTAACTGATGTGTGGCTACAGATTCATTTTCCATAGGTGTCCACGACACAATCAAAGGTGTAGATAAAAGTATTGCCTTACATCCACTGCCATAACAAGTAGGGAAAATGTGTAGTGGGTACCCTGCAGGTATGGGTCAAACCTTTGCCTTGTAAATATTTTAGATCATAGATGTCGAAAGTGTAATGTTTATGCATTTTTAAACAAACATGCACTACACAGTACTCTTCCTATTTTAAATTTATGCAATTAAATTCCTGCGAGTCTGTAAGAGACACTCTTTTCAGATTAGCATGACTGATGCTTACCTCAGCTTTACATTGAAAGATGGAAAACTCTAGTGCACAAAAGCTGGTAAACAGGAAAAACAACTTCATGTCCTTTGAAAGAAACCAGGAGAAAAAGACTAATGAACTGTGGAAATATTTTCTTCTTGTTTTAACTGACATGGATAAATGTTCAGTGTAACACTGTTTTAAAGTGGAAATTCTACGGTGTTAAGTATAGCCTAAGGACTCAACACTTGCACAAACACCAGTCATTATGAAGTTCTTTGTCAAGTCCAACCAGCCTACCATTTGTAAAATAAGAGCTCACAGTCACAGCAATAAAAGAGTATGCCAGAGACATATGGCTAAATATACATTATATGATTTTATTTTAATGAAAGTATAACCAGCTTGTGTAGCTGAGGATCAGACTGCCAAGGTCCTGCCTTCGGCCACCACCCAACTCAGTGCACACAACCTCCTTTGCCCCTCCTACAGGTAACCACAGTGAAAATCTAATATTGTAGAATATAAGTGAAAGCCTTTTTCAAAAATTAAAACTTTATTAACATCTTTATTTTTTTTTATTTACTTATTTTTTTAAATTCTTTGCTGTTGTTCACCAGAAATGAGCGTGTGACTCCACTGGGGTGCAAAAATGGCCACGTGGCTGTGTCCACCCTATAGAAATAAAAAAAAAATCAAAGCCTCACAGACAAATGAAATAAAAGAACATTTCCGTTCAGTTTTACTTATTTGAACTTTGGTGTCTTGATTTTAGTCTTGTGCAGATAACTCCTGCAGACAAGTTGGTACTGATCTTTTGAAGTAAGAGAACAGCACTAGTGAGCCATTTTTTTTCTGACAGCACTGTTGGTACACCACTGCGAGCACACTAAGTTTTGAAGATGCTGTGAAAGCAAGGGCATCACATACTCCAAAACCTCAGACACAATTGCACCAATCCCGAGTTTAGATAAATGTTTTTTTTAATAAACAAAGGTACCTTCATTCAGGCTTTTTCCCAATCAAAATCCAAATTAACACAAACACAATTCCTTCTTTCCACTCTACTCTTCCAAGGTGAGCTTTGCCCTTCCTCCACACCTGACTCTGACTCCCCAAGTAAGACGCAGAGGCCCCATTTTATGCAGGACTCAGAATTACTTGCAATGCCATGATATTGCATGCAGGAAGCATTTCCAGGTGAAACTAAAGCCCTTCCAAGTAGAGATAGCAAACCCCTGCAGCTCTCCCTGGCAGCACCTGTGGAGCCCAGCAGGGATATCCAATGCGTCTTCAGTTCCCAGTATGATCTTTAAGTGTTGATATTGGTATAGCAGCCCAGAAATGCTGCTGCCTAGCCTTTCAGGTAATATACAACCTACGAAAGCTGTTTATCCCTTTACATTCATTATAATGGCCTCCCAGTCAGGTAATGGTTTTCTGTCCACCCATCTGTTTTTCATTCTATGCTGGCTTCTCATGCCAGCTTCTTCCCTTAGAAAAGGAATGTCCTGCCTCTCCTTCTGACCACCCATTACACCTCCTGGCCGGGTACAGGAATAGAATTCATCCCAGCCAGGTTGCCAGTACACCACTGCCTGCATCACAATGTGAATTCTGATAATAGTGACTACAGTTACCTTCATGTGGGGCTAAAAATAACCTTTAATTTGAGATTTTCTGTGTAATAATGGGGGCCTCTAATGACAAACAGTGTTGCTAATCATATACTCAAACACTTTGGAATACAGTTGCTCACTCGAGTGCCTTTAAAAGTGAAAGCTTTTTTAAGTTGAGGTATATACAAACACAAGTTACATGTTATGATGTAACCAGATCTTTTGAAATGAGTGATTTTTATATTTCTTTATAATAAAGGCAAAATCTTGATTATGTATTTCCCAGTAACTTGAGCATTTTCCCTCTTCTTACCACAAATTAAAAACATGCATGCTGTTATTTTTCAGGTGACTCAAGAAATTCTACATTTGACAGTGGCATCAGATGCACTGGCATGGCATGTCTAATATGGAACTCTGTATTGTACAATTTGCTGCTGCTGTTAGGTCTAGTGAAGACAGAGAATGGACTTTTTAAAAGAAGGGGAATAATCTTATTAAATTAACAATAAATGTAATAACAATATGATGCAATAGAACCATTGCATTTGAGCAGGTAATGTCTCCAGGTTTAAAAAATGGTTATTTTGAACTCAAGCTGAATGTATAATGATGTATCTGTTTGCTGACAGCAAGAGTTAGGGACTGAACACATATTAAGGGATGCATTTTTGGCAATTCTGTTTTCTTTATTCACATTAAGAGATCTTTCTGAAATTGAGAAAATGTTGTAATTGTTTTTAAATTTAGTTCTGTTTTCATTTCTTCCAGTACAGGTATGCAGGATCAGGAGCCAGTAATACACCAATAGGTATCACACAAGAGGCAACTCTAGATGAGATTCCAGTCACTCATCACAGGCTCAGTTAGGGCCACCAATTAGCTCTAATGTGTATGTGTTAAAGATTTGTGAAAAACCCATGTGAACTTACGCTGTTTACTCCAAACACGCATGTCTGGGTTGGGATATGAACACCTAATACTGGAGATGAAATAAATAAGTTAAATTTGGGCACAATCATCTATATGATATTTTTTTATTATTAAGTAACAACAAATGTTGTACAGTGTCAAGAAATGAAAATCTATCGAACAGGTATAAGGATATATTGTATAATGTAAAATTACAAAGAGCAGAGATTGATATCTTTTTGAGAAGAATGGAATGCCATGATTATTAATGCAATATATTACTCCAGAAACCTTATTTATCAGTTCACTAAATTAGGAATTCTACAATGAATTTACAGTACTCCATGTAAGTGCTATCTGATAATTGTTTCTAGTGACCTTTTCTGCCATTTATGTCCTCTTGGAAAATATGGCACTTTCCACATACTCTGGCACTGCTCTCATGTCTTTCCTTTGGTCTAGCATACAGTATGTTACTTGTTGTTTTCTTTGCTTTCTTTACATATTTCTGTGTTACCTCAACCCTTCCTTCTTTCAGATCTCTCTGTTTTAACGTGTAACTCCAGCCCAAGTAAATTGTTCTTGATACTCTAGCTGTCAAACTAATTCTTGCTTCTCACAGGAAGGCTCATGAACTACAGTCGTCCTACTATAATTTTTGCACCTAAAATCTCAATTGTTATGTCTTATGTGCAAGAAGAGGGCTGTTATCATCAAACTGTTCAAAATTGTTGCTTGTAATCAGCCACTTGACACTTGAACTCACTGATTATCTATTATCTGAATAAATTGAGAAATTAGAAAAGTAATGATTCAACATAAAAACAAGATGCATGTAAACAAATTTACTATAAATGATTTTTGTGTCCAGAAAATTCATGACAGATGTAAGCTACAGTATATTCACTTTGGGCACAAAATATTTCAATATATGCAGGTAAGATTTATTGTAATTTGCAAATGAATTTCAAAACAAAAAAAGTGAAAAATAGACTCAGAAGGAGTAACGTAGAATTTGGTAATCCTGGGCCTAACATGTAAATTGATCTATTCTGAAAAGCATTTCTTTACTAGTGTCCTTATTTACCTGTCTGTGTTGCTCATTTGATAATAATTACTTTGATGATGTGATTATATGCTGCTCCCACTTTTCTAATTCATTAAATACCAGCCTACACTATACAAATGAACATCCAAACAAGACTACAATTACTTTACCAAACAAAAAAAATCCTGCTACTTCAATGTTGGATTCTGTCAATGGGCCAAACCAAACTCTGCTGTCAACATTTTTAGTGACACTGACAGAAAAAAGATAAAATCTAAAAAAATAAAATTAGGCAATACTAATTAACACAGAATAAAAGTAAGGGAGGACAGAAAAAACAAAAGAAAAAAAAAAACTCCAGATGGCTGGAGAAAAAATAAATCTGCAAGGTTAGGGTTTTTTTCTATTCAAGATATATAACAAATTGCTCAGAAAGACCAACTATATTTATTTAAGACCCCAGTCATCCTGCACAATCATTTCTCTCCCTTCTCTTCGTTGTAATAAATGGTATTGGACCAATACCAGAACAAGATTGCCAGTTTGGTTCCCTTTCTGCGTCACTGTGTGACCCTGAGTGAACAAGATAATGTGGTTGTGCTTTAGTGGTACAGAAACATCTGTAATGAGTTGTAACACAGCCTCATCTTTTAAGTCACTTTAGATAAAGGTGTCTGTGACAGAAGTTCACTTGACAATAAACTTAAATTTAATATACCACTTTAAGAAAGCCTGGTGTCATTTTTTTTTTCTGTAGGCTTATATAAAGTTAGAATTTAATTTGCATAATCACAAAACAGTGAAGTGACATGAAGAGCTCACTGCATTTGAGTTTGTTCCACTTGTAATCAAAAGCAAGCTCATTTGGATATGCATTTATTTTTCAACCAAAGAAGAAGCTAGGGGTTAAATCCGATTTAATGAATAACTTGTACTGCTTCTGTGGTACAGTGTTTAAACATTCTGGGGTACAGTAACAAAAATGTAAGAAACACACAGTGTTTTGAGAACAAAAAAGTTTTTATGTTATATAACATGGCTTGTATTATTATCAAAAAGATCATGTGACTCTTAAACAAACTCTGTAACTATTGCAGTTCACAAAGATATGAAATGATTCTAAATTATTAATCATTAAATGTTTATTTAATATAGTACTATTACCAGCATATACCATCAGGAAACAAGATTATAATATGACATAAAATCTACAAACTAATCAACAGAATTCAAATTCAAAAACAGAAAATAGAAATTAAAGGGAAAATGCAGCACAGACAGATACCACCATACGCTTGGTGTTATCTCTATATATATAAAATCCAATGTCTGTCTGTCTGTTTCACTGTCAGTATACCTGTTTGTTTTTCTTGAGACAACTACTTAACAGATTTAGATCATTTCTTTCTATAATTTGCTTGAACATTCCAGTTTATTTTGCGACCTCTCTCGTCGTGCTAAGTATGATAGTTTACTTGTGGTACCGATTTATTTGCGAGAATCCGAGAAAAACGCCTGCGTGCTGAGGTGAGGAGGGAGGGGCCGTCCTCACTCACGCGCCAGCCTTGAGGCGTATCTTACATCTGCTTAGCTAGTGTCGTGGCGAAAAATTCATCATCAGAAGGCTATTTACCTAAAAATAAAGGCTATTAGGACTTGGGATAGACAGACAGAGTTTCAAAGCTTTATTGCAATAAAACAACACAAAAAAACAACAAGGACTCAACCCAATACTGCCAAACTGAGCTGAGCCCCCAACAGTACAAAATTTTAAACTTATATATCATTTTCTTATCACTTTGTCCTTGCTCAATTAGCTCATTTTGCACCAGGCTTTACTGTCCATTGTTCCTCTTGGTGTCTGTTCGGCTTATTTTGATTGGTCTAAGACTGGGTAGATGGGTTCCTCTCACCATTTTTGGGCTTTTCTTATGTCATTTCCTATCTTTTCCGACCTCGCTCAAATGAGCTCTTTTGCTCATCTTCTCTGACTTCCTTCTACTCCTGTCCGGCCGAACCTTGAGTTCCCATGGGAACCCTTATTATTTTCTTACTTTCCTATCACTGGCCCCCTCCTGGTATTTTTATTTTTCTATGCTGTTCCCATTTTCTCTAACTGGCCAAGGCTTCAATTCCATATGTGGGTTTCCTTTAAGCTTTCCAAACTTGTTATAATTGCCTCGCAGTTAGGTGACCCAGGTTCGCTTCCCGGGTCCTCCCTCCGTGGAGTTTGCATGTTCTCCCCGTGTCTGTGTGGGTTTCCTCTGGGCACTCCGGTTTCCTCCCACAATCCAAAGACATGCAGGTTAGGTGGATTGGCGATTCTACATTGGCCCTAGTGTGTTTGCGTGTGTCCTGCGGTGGGTTGGCACCCTGCCCAGGATTGGTTCCTGTGTTGGCTGGGATTGGCTCCAGCAGACCCCCGTGACCCTGTATTCGGATTCAGCGGGTTAGAAAATGGATGGAAGGTGCCTTTATTTAATCATTTGCGTGACATGCTTGATTTATATTTAATTCCAGTACTTAGGTTAAATGCTAGTATTACTAATTTTCTAAATATATACAGAACATATTTTGTCATTTTCCTTGCATTACATCACCTGACCTTGGCAGCAATGCCTTTTTGCCATCTTTGCTGATTCAATATTTCAGCTTGCCTCGTACGTGCCTTTCAGAGCCATCTTTTCTCTGTGGTATCATTCTTTTAGCTTCCTATCTCTGACACAGGTGTTCTCAATCTTATTGTCCTTATCTGTTCTTTTCCCGTACTAGCAATTCTGCTGTGAGCTTAAAAATAATGCAAAATAACTGATTTTTAGTTAACTATTCACTTGACCTACCTTATTTTCTCAACATTCTAATTTATGCTTAATCTAATGTTTTAGAAGCTTTCAATTACTTTTTATGCTTCTTCATGTTAATTTGCTATTTTCATGCTAATATAAAAATTTTCCTTCTACACTAGCAAACAAGAGAACTACTTAATGGATTTAGATCAGATTTCTTTCTAAAATTTACTTGAACATTCCAGTTTATTTTGCGACTTCTCTCATCATGCTAAGAATCACAGTTTGCTTGCAGGAGCGATATATTTGTGCTAATCCAAGTCAAATGCTGCGGGCCAAGGGGGAAGCGTGATGTCAAGAGTGGGGAGTCAGTGTACCTCTGCATTTTGGAGCGTAACTTGCCTCCGCTTAGCTAGCGATACCTTTTTGTTTATTGATTTTTAAAGTTTTTCCTGTTCTATTTGTCCTGGGAATGTCTAGTACCTAAAGAATTTTACTTTGAATACAGTACAATCATTACAGATGTACTATAGCACTGTAGTCTTCATAAATTCTATATTTCAATGGTATGGTAATATTTCACTTGATATCTTTTTCATATAAAGTCCTATAATTCTTTAATTCAGAGGCATGTCATGTCACAAGAAAATGTTTTTGACTGATTAAGAGGCACTTAATATACTGCAATATTTCTAGGAGTTATAAAACAGTTCCTACATATTGTACAGTATATAATTTAAACATACAATGCAAATATAACTATAAGTTCAAATGATACTGCACCTATTAATCAAACATGTGAAAGAAGTCTAATGAGCAGGAAGTACTTATTTATAGGATTACTAGGGGGCTTACCCCCTGCTCGCTTTGCTCGCCAACCCCTGTGGCCTGCACTACGTGCCAGCCACTTCGCATTTCTGCTGCTCGTGTTGTGAAGAGGGAGGCTGAATGCACCCGAAGGAGATGCACTCACTCTTCCAAAACCCCCTCTTAAACGGTGATACAATGGGAAACAAATACAGTTTTTTTTTTACCTCCTCTTTGCTAGATCAGCTACTGGCTTGCTGCTGTTGCTGTGCTGCATGATCTGCATCTTGAGTGGTGCTTCAAACATTTAAAAGCCTGTACAGCAGCTGTCTTATTCATCTACTCTTTGACTTTGATTTCCAGCCCTGAGCGTGGTTAAATCTGTTGGCACAAAGTCTCGTCTCATGGGACATGAAACGTCCTCTGACTTTCAACTGTTTTTACTTTCAGTAAACTTAATGTGTAAATATTTGTATGAACACTAAAAGAGTCAACACTATAAGACATAAACTAAAAATGTTTCACAATGTGTCCCTGAATGAAGGGAGGCTCAAAATCAAAAGTACCAGTCAGTATCTGGTGTGGCCACCAGCTGCTTGAAGTACTGCAGTGCATCTCCTCCTCTTGGACTGGACCAGATTTGTCAGTTCTTGCTGTGAGATGTTACCCCATTCTTCCACAAAGGCACCTGCAAGTTTCTGGACATTTCTGGGAGGAATGGCCCTAGCCATCGATCCAAATCGATCTCGCTCCAGGGTACAGGCCTCGGTGTAACGCTCATTCCTTCGACGATAAACACGAATCCGTCCATCACCCTGGTGAGACAAAACCGTGACTCATCAGTGAAGAGCACTTTTTGCCACTCCTGTCTGGTCCAGCGAAGGTGGGTTTGTGCCCATAGGCGGCGTTGTTGCTGGTGATGTCTGGTAAGGACCTGCCTTACAACAGGCGTACAAGCCCTCAGTCCAGCCTCTCTCAGCCTATTGCGGACAGTCTGAGCACTGATGGAGGGATTGTGTGTTCCTGGTGTGACTCGGGCAGTTGTTGTGGCCATCCTGTACCTGTCACGCAGGTGTGATATTCGGATGTACCGATCCTGTGCAGGTGTTGTTACACGTGGTCTTTCACTGCGAGGATGATCAGCTGTCCTTCCTGTTTCCCTGTAGCGCTGTCTTAGGCGTCTCACAGTGCGGACATGGCAATTTATTGCCCTAGCCACATTAGCAGTCCTCATGCCTCCCTGCAGCATGCCTAATGCACGTTCACGCAGATGAGCAGGGACCCTGGGCATCTTTCTTTGGGTGTTTTTCACATTCGGTAGACAAGTCTGTTTAGTGTCCTGCGTTTTTAGAACTGTGACCTTAAATGCCTACTTTCTGTAAGCTGTTAAGGTCTTAACGACCATTCCACAGGTGCATGTTAATTAATTGATTATGGTTAATTGAACATGCATGGAAAACATTGTTTAAACCCTTTACAATGAAGATCTGTAAAGTTATTTGAATTTTTAAAACATTATTGTTGAAATACACAGTCCTGAAAAAGGGACGTTTCTTTTTTTGCTGAGTATATATATATACTGGTATATATATATATATATATATATATATATATATATATATATATATATATATATATATATATATATATATCGAGAGAGAGAGAGAAGATTAATATGGTACTGAATAATAACATAAGCTAATTCTTTCTCCCTTAAAGTTTACATAGAAAAAGAAAGTGTTCCAATAAGGACAGATGTGTTTCGTTCTAACTGTTCTTTGCTGTATGCATTCAGCTTATGTGTTTTCCTCAAGTACCTTTTATAATAGAGTTATAAAAACACTTTGATGAATAAATTCCAAAGCTCTCTTCTTGCCCTCAGAAGAAAATAAAAAATGTTTTCCTTGAATGTTTTTCTTTCACTTAAGTGTGAAAAGGAGCACAGCAACCTCATCAGCTCTCTACGCATGTAGGTGAGAAAGTAACCAAATTGATTTATATAAGAGAATTCTATTGTAAAAGAAAATGGTTTCCTCAATGTGTAGGATTTCAACATGTTTTGCAATAATATATTTCATGTCTGTTTAGCTTCCAACAAAACGTTATTTGTTAATTAACTGACATTACTGCTAGCAGGGAAGAAAAAATAAACTGATATGAAATCAGTATAGTGGAGGAGGTGTACACTATTGCTGGGTATGTCGGGTCTTATTTGGCCAGCTTTGGTGTGTTGCCATTTTTATTCTCATCAGGACAAACACACAGAAAATGAAGGGAAAAATACTCTTCTTCTGATTACAGTACATGTTCAGTTTGCTGAATGTAACACCAAATATTATTAATGTTTATAGAATAATGTAGCCAGTATTATCATAAACGCAGGGACTAATGGGACATCCTTTGTATTTAGTGTCAGACTGTAGTGATTAAAACCTAATGGTTCTTCCACATTTATTCTTTTTCTCAGATTTAAAATATAACCTGCTTTTTGTGACTTCAGAGTACAATGAAGCATATCAGTGTTAACACATTGAGAAAGATAAAGCAAAGTGAGACAATCCAAATCTTGATAATTCAGGACTTTTAGGAAGCAGGATTCTGTAAGGACTTCAATACGTAAGTAAAAGAGTAATACAGTATTTCCTCTATTTATTACGATGCATGTAATTAAATGGATAAATACAGAATGGCACATGAAAAAGTAGCCACTCACATGGGAAGGAGCCTTGCTACCCATATTTTAGCGGCAGCAAACATAGATGAAGCTAGTGGAAATTTCCCATGTTGGTTTAGTTTGTTTTTGTTAGAGCTATTATCTGTGTGCATGATGTCAAAAACATGTCATATTCATTTATTCTCCAACACTGACATATGATGGATTCTCATTTCATGTGCTCCTTCGAAATTCCAAATTCTGCAGTTGGTAGAAAGGCAAGCAACTTGTTCTGTGACCAATGCACTGAAACCAAGAAACCATTTTGTCTGTACCCCAGAGGTTGCCGATGTGGTGATTATCACAGCAGTTGGGTGAATCACAAGGGCCATGGTAGTCTGTACAGTATGATTTGTGGGCTACTTTTTCGTGTGTTACCTGGTAATTTTTAAGGAAGAGAAATTCCACAGAGGTAAAGCATTAGAGTAATCCATTATAATGTGAATGTATACTGTAAATAGTTTTTACATGTATTGAATTCTTACATTACTTTAGTATTCAAACAATATATTAAGGTTAAAGCAAATCATTTTATTTTGAACATATATAATAAAAGAAAGATGAGTCAAAAAGAACACCTAAATTTTATGTTTTTTATTCCTATCTTATGAATTATTCTTTAAAATTAAGGAAAATCAATAGTTTATTTTATATTTCAAGGAATGAGCATAAACATTTTATTAAAAAAAATAATACTTCAAAGGCCTTAATCACACAGTGTTTTCTTATCATTATACATAGTACATACCTGCTAAAGCAATCACATTGTCACACTAATGTTTTATTTTTATAGGCACTGTATTCTTTATTCCTTCCTGAATAAAAATGGCTATGAATGTAATTCCATGTTATCTTTCACACCCCACTCCCTTTCTATGTGTCTCTCTTTCTATACCTCTCTGAATAGTATTCCTGAAATTCCTTGTGGAAGTGCCACATATTCTAAGAGCTGGTGTGACCTCAGCATGAGCCATGTGAGTTAGAGCTGTGACAAGTCAGCAAACAGTGATTGGATGCTGATAAAGACAGAAAGATCCAGATGAAAGGAAAAAGGCAGAATGACATAATAGTGCATGATAGTCTGAGAGAAGAAATTAGTGAAAATCAACAGTCTGAGGAACTCAGAAAAATTAAGACTTTGTTTCTACAGGTACTTTAGCATAGACCACAGGTAAGACTATACAATATAGCTTTCCCTTCAAAATATTATGAGTTTTTTTTGAAGGCATTGTATCAATATGACATTTATTGGTGTTGAGGTAAAAACAGTACATAAAAACTTTTGAGAAGAATTGTTTAAGTCTGCTTGTCATGTGACATTAAGCCCCGGGGCCTATTACCTTAGCATGTATTATAGTTACTTTTGTATTGCAAATGACTAGAGCTTTTAAAGGTAACCTCCCTCTCATTTGGAGGTAGTGTTTCATGCAGTAGTATAGTAACATTTTGTACTTGTAGGTTACCTTCATTTAGCCCTTTCAAAAATGAAACGTATTTATATTAAATCTAGTCACATATCTATATAGAATGTAATCCTGTGGCATAATACTTGTAAACTGCTCACATTAGTACATTTTATAACTTAAAATCTGTCATGGGGGATCACATAATGGCTCAGTGATTAGTAATGCAGCCACAGAACTATAGGGTTCAAGAATGTATCACATTTTGGCTGGGTCACTATCTGTATGGAGTTAGCACATTCTCCCTATATCAATTAAGACTGACAAATGTTACTTTGGATTTTGAACCTAGTTGTTAATATTAGGTTAATTGGTGTCTCTAAATTGACTAATATAAGGAAGTGTAAGTGTGCTCTCTGATAGAATTACAGTACATTCAGCTCAGGGTTCTTGTTGTATTTCTTGTTGCTAGGTATACAACTCCAGATCCTTAAAACCGCTAGAATGAAAAAGATCAGTTCTGTAAATGAATGCATGCATAAAATTTATCATAATTGTAGTTTCATAAGAAATTACTTGGAGCTGATCATTACTAATGTTAATGTGTGGCATTTTTGCCTAGCATCATTTCCAGACTTTGAGCTTTCATTTTGAATTTGTATATTCTGCTCAGGTTCATATGGGTTTTCCAGGTATTCAAATTTCTTGAATATTTGCTCTTTTTACATAGTATAGCGTGTATCATCACATGGCAAGTAAAGAAGAATACAAGGCAAAACAAAATAAACCAACAAGGTAAATTATAGTAAAAATGTAATTAATCTGCTCCCTGCCCGGGGTTTGTTTCCTGCCTTGCGTCCTGCATTGGCTGGGATTGGCTCCAGCAGACCCCTGTAACCCTGTAGTTAGGATATAGAAGTTTGGATAATGGATGGATGTAATTAATCTGAAAGACAATGATCTTTAAATGAAAGGAATGATTTTTTGAGGAATCCATAGTAATTGTTAAGAGATTAATGGCTAAACTGAGGCATTTCTTCTTCCAGTCCATTGGTCCATGTATCAAACCCAATAAATACATGTTTAGAGCTATCTAATCATTATTCAAACATTTCCACTGTTGATTAAATTGCAGTAAGAATATTATTATGTCATTGTGAGATGTGTGAGGGATTCTTTCATTTATATTTGACTGTTTTTATTACTCCATACAACCTATCCCTTCTGATTTTTTAGACTACTCACTTTCACACTGAATATCCTTTTGACAATACTTCAGTGCAAGTGCAGGTGAGGAGAACTGATGAGCATTATCTGTTGACTTTCTCTTTCCATTTATCTATATTTTTAATCAAATGATATTAAGTCTTGCTTCTTCTAATGTTAGATAAAAAAAATCTAAAACTGTTTGATGCATTGATGTTGTAATTATCCGGTTTAACCCTCAGTAGCAGTATGACCCAAAAGGCAAAAAAACAAACTAAACATGAAAACATATTTTTTTTGCACAATATCAAATTGCTTATTCTACCAAGGGTATGAGTATTTTTTAAACATTTGGTTACTTATCTAATGAAGGGGTGTGGATGGCTAAATGAAACAAATGTTTCTTTTGTTATGGAGAAGAACAACATCTAATACTGTAATTGATTACAAAAAAAAGTTAAATAAAGCTCAACATTGGTGACTTTGCTGCTGCTTCCGATGTTCCGATGAGTGTGTCTCTTGCTGGTTATGGTGCATGTCTCATTTAGTTATGATGTTTGTGAGAGTGGACCCAACAATAGTTGGCACCCTCTATAGTTTTGTTATATGCCTCATGCTGAAAGACTAAGAGGAAGCTACTGACTGATTATTTGTAGAGATACATTTAGTATTTTTTACATTTTGCACACATACAAGTGTACACAATGACTTTTAAAAAACATTTTGTGAACTTTAATGATCATTTAACAGTAGAATTACCAGAGCCTGCGAGAAAACTCGTAAATCTGACCCACTTTAAATCCGTTTGCACCTCTCCGTCAGCGTCTTTTGTCCTGTAAATGTGCCGATTAAGACAAGCAGCAAGCAGCCTGCTATTCCATCACCCCACCGTCACAGAACATTCACAAACCTCTCCCAGCTCATGCCTTGTTGGATTATCTGGGAGTGCAGATACTACTTAAAGCGCGTATTTACATATGATGACGATATCATTTTTAAGATGAAATGCAGCAAAATATGTTTATTATATTATGCAGATAAAACTTTAACTTCATTTAAATAATCAATATTCTTCACTGGGAGTGTCGTGAAGGATAGAATAATTAAACATGTGCTACGAAGATATTTCAATGTTCATTAAACGTTTTGAAGAATCGGCGCTCTAAGCTTACAGATGGCTTAACTTCTATTACAGAGCTGATTGTGTGGTGATTGGGTATTTGGGAAAAGCAAGGACTGCAGTGGTGGCTATGCCAATATATATTGAATATAAAACAGAAAGAGAAAATAACAACACAGCTAAAAACGCAGCAACAAATTACGGCAAAAGTTAAATGCTTGTGTCATGAGCACGAGGCTGCTATGCAGTGTCTGCAACTGACGTGGCCATCCACCATGCATAAGCTACCTTACTGACATTGGCGGGTGAAGGAGCCACCGATTCTTCCTCTGCCCAGTGCCACCACAAGCCTAGAGCTGCCCCTAAGTATTGCTGCAATAAATTATTTCATCGAAGGTCGCACACAATCACTGCGCCCTGAAACTCATGTTTAATAACCTGCTTTAACTCCTATCATCATAAAAATGATATCACGTATACATCTCAGTATTTTAGTTATTCAGAGAGCTGTAATATCATGAATGTAATGGATTCTGTGTCCAGTTGGAAGAAGAGAGCCGGTTTAAGAAGCAAGTAGTGATTCATACACATAGAGCACATAGACAATCAAATACAAAACAAAGCATTTAACGTGCTACTTTAATTACGATGTGATTTGAGAAACTGGTTAATTAAACGATTTTAAGATGAAGCTTATGATGTTCTGCTTTAATGGCAAAATAAACTACGTGATTAAAGTGGAAATGTCGAGACTGAAGTTGACATTTCGTGCTTTTTCCCCACTGTGTGCCTTTTTTTCTCTGTACCCTAATAAGCTTTCATATGACACTCAGACAGTGGGCTACAACTCGCCTTTTCACAGCGACTTTGATATGTGACTTCTTTTTTATTTCCGGCACTGTGAACGTGATTTTGTGAATGTGAGCTTTCAAGTTTCTCCAACATGCTATGTCACTCGATCAACTTCCTTTTGTTGATTATACCACGGTTTATTTGAACAAATAGTATGCTTTTCCTTTGACTCCACTTGGTATTCACTGAAATTCTTATATTTTCCCCCATGCTTTTCCCATTGTCTTTTCACAGAAGACTGAGCTTAAAGGCGATTTATATTGATTTGCATATTCAAAGAGGCGTAATTCTGGGAGGATTGGGGGCATTACATAAAGCGCGTGCACGAGCGTTACTTTTCACGCTGATCGGGATTTATGTAGCGGAAGATTGTGGAAGTTGGAGTACGCACAGATTCCTGCATCTGGATTTTTCTGTGCGTAAGCACATTTCGGCTTTTGTGCTTATGCCATATTATAGTGCGAGTTCTACATACAGCATTATACATGAGGCCCCAGGTCTTACATCACCGGTCAGCGCCTAACATAATTCTCTGCTGCTCTCTCCAATAAGATAACGGAATAATCTGTCCTTAGTGTTTTCCTCTGCCTCCGCCATTGCAAGTTCTGTGAATAATCTGAACTCGTCCTTCGATGTTCTCCATGACTTCGCCAGGTCTTTAGCTTCGAGGCTTAATTCCAGTGGCGGTCTCAGACCCTCCATTTTCCTTTCGTGTTAGCGTCTCCGCGTCCTGAACTTTTAACAGCAAACTGGCATGACTTTCGATGCAGTTCCATCACCTACGCTGCCACCATGTTTCTCTCTCGAGATTATTAAAAGGCACAGAGTCATGCTTCCAGTTTATGTCTGTTTATTTCACAGTAGTTAAAGCCAGAACAAAGTCAGTTCATGTGAGCCGTTCGGAGTACATGCATCGAAGCTTCTCAGCTGTGCTTGTGCTATCTCGTGCGATCTATCTTGCGAATATCGTATTCATCTTAGGCATGACAAATGCCAGCGGCAGCGTGTCTATGAACCTAATTTAAAGTTATTCTTTACACCCTGCTTTCCTATTCGTTTGCATAAGCATAGTCCTTCACCAGCAATTTTAACTCGGTTACAGCAATTTTAACTCTGCTACAAAGTGATCAAAAGTCTCGTTTATACCCTGCATCTTCTCATTAAACTTGTATCTCGCGAATATCGTATTCGTCGTAGGCATGTCAAACGCCAGCGGCAGCCTGTCTATGAACTTAATTTAAACTTAAGGTTTACACCGTGCTTTGTTTCTGCAGTAGCTGCACTTATGAATATGCTTGTATGTGTCACTCTCTTCATATTCTTTTGCTGCCTTCTCAATTGTGTAATGCGTTTTTTGAACAGGTTTCATTCATCGAAGTGATCACTACCCAAATTGGTACTCATGAATCTAAGATGTTTAACAGGCATTCCTGGTATTAAGTTGTGGATTTGCCTGCGAATATTTAGCGGCAGCGTGTCTATGAACATAAGTTAAACTTAAGCTATACACCTTGCTTTCCTATTGATATGTGTACAAAAGGCTTGTTCACGTCAGAGGGTTGTTACATCACACACTGCATGCACAGGGTTACCTTTCCCAGTCCTGTAAAGTCAGTTCACGTGAGCCGCTCGGAGTACATGCATCGAAGGTTCTCAGCTGTGCTTGTGCTATGTCATGCGATCTTGCGATGTCCACGGCTTTATTTAATGTTAGCTAAGACCCGGCACTTAAAAGTTTCCCTTGCACTTTCGCTGAGTTTGTGCCTGATCATCTCATCTTCGTTTGCTTAAGCACAGTCCTTCACCCGCAGATATTTTGCGGCAACATGTCTATTGGATTGCTGCTGATGGACGGCCTTATATGGGCAGGCACTCAATTACGTGGGAGGCATGATGATGCGGGACGCAACTCCACCTCACACGGTGACCGAGCTGCAGGCTATAGCCGTATATATGGATGAGAGTAGGTTCCAGTTATGACCGTTATGTGCAGAATTTTGAAATGAAACCTGCCTAACTTTTGTAAATAAGCTGTAAGGAATGAGCCTGCCAAATTTTAGCCTTCCACCTATACGGGAAGTTGGAGAATTAGTGATGAGTTAGTCAGTCAGTCAGTCAGTGAGGGCTTTGCCTTTTTGCCTTCGCAGCAGAGAAGTAGTGTGTTAAAGAAGTTATGAAAAAGAAAAGGAAACATTTTAAAAATAACATGATTGTCAATGTAATTGTTTTGTCACTGTTATGAGTGTTGCTGTCATATACAAAGTATATACACACACACAGACACACACACATATAGACATATATACATATACATATATACATATCTACATATACACATCTACATATATATACATATATTTACACATATCAACATATATATACACATACATATACACACATACATACACACACACATATACATATATACATATATATATATATATATATATATATATATACACACAGACACATATATATACATATATATACATATCTACATATATACACACATACACTCACCTAAAGGATTATTAGGAACACCTGTTCAATTTCTCACTAATGCAATTATCTAATCAACCAATCACATGGCAGTTGCTTCAATGCATTTAGGGGTGTGGTCCTGGTCAAGACAATCTCCTGAACTCCAAACTGAATGTCAAAATGGGAAAGAAAGGTGATTTAAGCAATTTTGAGCGTGGCATGGTTGTTGGTGCCAGACGGGCCGTTCTGAGTATTTCACAATCTGCTCAGTTACTGGGATTTTCACGCACAACCATTTCTAGGGTTTACAAAGAATGGTGTGAAAAGGGAAAAACATCCAGTATGCGGCAGTCCTGTGGCGAAAATGCCTTGTTGATGCTAGAGGTCAGAGGAGAATGGGCCGACTGATTCAAGCTGATAGAAGAGCAACTTTGACTGAAATAACCACTCGTTACAACCGAGGTATGCAGCAAAGCATTTGTGAAGCTACAACATGCACAACCTTGAGGCGGATGGGCTACAACAACAGAAGACCCCACCGGGTGCCACTCATCTCCACTACAAATAGGAAAAAGAGGCTACAATTTGCACGAGCTCACCAAAATTGGACAGTTGAAGACTGGAAAAATGTTGCCTGGTCTGATGAGTCTCGATTTCTGTTGAGACATTCAAATGGTAGAGTCAGAATTTGGCGTAAACAGAATGAGAACATGGATCCATCATGCCTTGTTACCACTGTGCAGGCTGGTGGTGGTGGTCTAATGGTGTGGGGGATGTTTTCTTGGCACACTTTAGGCCCCTTAGTGCCAATTGGGCATTGTTTAAATGCCACGGGCTACCTGAGCATTGTTTCTGACCATGTCCATCCCTTCATGACCACCATGTACCCATCCTCTGATGGCTACTTCCAGCAGGATAATGCACCATGTCACAAAGCTCGAATCATTTCAAATTGGTTTCTTGAACATGACAATGAGTTCACTGTACTAAAATGGCCCCCACAGTCACCAGATCTCAACCCAATACAGTATCTTTGGGATGTGGTGGAACGGGAGCTTCATGCCATGGATGTGCATCCCACAAATCTCCATCAATTGCAAGATGCTATCCTATCAATATGGGCCAACATTTCTAAGGAATGCTTTCAGCACCTTGTTGAATCAATGCCACGTAGAATTAAGGCAGTTTTGAAGGCGAAAGGGGGTCAAACACCGTATTAGTATGGTGTTCCTAATAATCCTTTAGGTGAGTGTATATATATACATATCCACATATATATATACACATATATATATACAGTACATATCTGCATATATACATATACACATACATACATTAGGGTGACCAAGCGTCCTTTTTTACCCGGACATGTCCACTTTTTACGTCCTGCCCGGGGCATAATGCCGGGTTTTATAAATTCACGAAAATGTCCGGTTTTTCATAGGACCATTATGCGTGTACGAAAATTGACTGGCGTTTTGCACACAATACTAGGGTACTACTTTTTTTGCACGACGTAATTACCGGGAGGCTGCCTTGTGGGCAGCAGTGCAGACAGGGATCAGAGCAGAGAGCGGAGCAGTATAGCAGGGAAAATGCCGAAGCGTAAGTGCAGCTTCACCGATGAACTGCAAAGAAAATTTCCCACATACTGTCCCGGTTAGGACAAGTGGGAGGTGGAGTGGACCGTGTGCAAAGCCGGTACATATGTCTCGGTATCTAATAAAGGTGCTGGGGATTTGAAAGCCCACATGGACACCGAGAAACATAAAAAAGCTGTGCGAGGTGAGAGTTCATCTGCAAAGTTGACAGAGTTTTTTGTCAGACCAAGTAAAACAGTGGATGATTTAAATGCTGCAGAAGGTGCAATGGCTTTTCATACAGTGAAACATCACAACAGTTACAGGTCCATGGATTGCACCAGTACTTTGCTTAAAAAGGTATTTCCTGACTCTGACATTGCAAAAAAGTTTAGTAGTGCTCGCACCAAGACCGAAGCCATCATCAATTGTGCTATAGCCCCCCACTCTGTTGAAATCACTCATGAAGCACTCAAAGAAATCCAGTACTGTGGTGTTTCCACAGATGGGAGTAACCATGGAGCAGTGAAAATATTCCCAGTCATAATCCAGTATTTTGACTGGAAGAAGGGTGGCGTGCAAACAAAATTGATTGAAGTTAAAGACACACCCAATGAGACAGCAGAAACCATTGCAAAATATCTCACAGAAACCCTGGCAATAAACAATCTGTCGTAAAAATGCATTGCATTTACTGGAGACAATTGCAGCACAAATTTTGGAGGAATCCAACGTGATGAAGCTGGAAAGAATGTGTTTGCAAATTTGAAGAGTTTGCTGCAAAACAAGACTCTGATCGGTGTGGGTTGCCCAGCACACATATTGAATAATCGTGCACACAATGGGGCAGGCACAAAAGAAATTGACATTGAGAATATCATATTTAAAATCTACCAGTACTTTCACATTTACACTGTGTGCACTGAGAGCCTGAAGGAGTATTGTGATTTTGCTGAAATCTACCTTTGGCACATGCACACACTTATGTCTGTGTTCCACACCCACATTCAAGAAATGGAAGAGGAGAACATGTCCATTATGGAAGTAAAGAAGATATTAAACGATATACATACTATTCTTCTTCAACGCAAGAGCAACAACTTCATGTCCCTTAAAGTTAAGGGACTACTGGCACAGAAGCTCAAAGAAGGACTTGAAAAAGGCTGTGACCAGTTCTGTGCAGATGTGCATGGCATGTACAGTGCATGTCTGGAGTATCTGGAGAAGTGGGTGACTCCCATGGAAGAGTTCTCAACATTCATGTGGATGGATCTGAGTGAGCCACCAAACTGGAATGATGTGGAGGCATGCATCAATTACCTTGGAGAGAAGGGGGTGGCAGTTGATGATGTTAAGTGTTTTGACCAGGTCACCAATCTGAGGAAATTCACAGAAACGTGCAACCATGATGAGGAGTTCAGTGGCCTGCAGGTACACCAGAAGTGGACCAAATATTTTGAAAAGGCAAAAAGCATTGCATGTTACTCAGAGCTACTGACAATTGCACAGTTTGTCTTTGCACTTCCCTCTCACAATGTAAATGTTGAGAGGGTTTTTTTCACTAATGCAAAGTCAGTGGACCAAGTAGAGGAACCAGCTCTCCGTAGAGTCACTAAAGGGGATTCTACTAGTTCAGTACAACTTCAAAGACATGTCTTGCAAAGACTTTCATGCTTATTTGTTAAGCTATCGAAAACTGTTAGGAAAGATCAGCTCTACAGCAAAATATGGATGGGCTGACAAGGAGGATGAAGAAGAGAAGCTGGATGAAGAAGAAAACTAAAGATGAAAAGTCTAGATTCTTTTTGTTTAAGTTTTTTTTGTCTTTCTGAGACTCTTCTGTTATTTATTTTATTACATTTAAGAGATACATTGTTGAAGCTGGAACAGAATAGTTCATATTTAGAACAATATTTAATTATTTATTTGAAGAGTCTAAGAGAGCTATTATTTTGTTATAAGTTTTTACAGATTTCATTTTATTTTATTACAGAGGTTAATTCTGCACCATTGAAGTATAATAAATAATGTTCATCAACCACCAAGAAGCTTGTCTGAATTCGTCTGGAGGCTGTGTCGATCGTCCTCTTTTTTGGAAATCAAAATATGGTCACCCTAACATACATACATATATATATACTGTATATAGAAAAATCCCCACGCTTCGCATTGATGAAGTACTGCTTTTAAATTTTTATTAAGATGAAAAGAAAACCTTTTTAAACGGAGGGAAAATATACCAATAACTATCTGTTAAGGATCTCTTTGTATACCACGTTGTCAGTTCAGCACTCCGGTTGTAAGCAGAGCCTTACTGGAAATTTGAGGAGTTTCAGAGGGTATAACGGTGATGCGAGGAATACATTCAGAGTGTGGCGCTCTGCTGTTTTTTTGTGTAGCTGCCTTCACACAGCTTCTCCACTGCCTTATAAACGAACGCCATATAAGGCCATCGTTTCTCCTTGCTTCGCGGTTCTGTACTGTTTTAAACCAACCAACCATTTTCCAACCCGCTGAATCCGAACACAGGGTCACGGGGGTCTGCAGGAGCCAATCCCAGCTAACACAGGGCACAAGGCAGGAACCAATAATGGGCAGGGTGCCAACCCACCGCAGGACACACATACACCAAGGCCAATTTAGAATTACCAATCCACCTAACCTGCATGTCTTTGGACTGTGGGAGGAAACCAGAGCGCCCGGAGGAAACCCACGCAGACACGGGGAGAACATGCAAACTCCACGCAGGGAGGACCCGGGAAGTGAACCCGGGTCTCCTAACTGCGAGGCAGCAGCGCTACCACTGCGCCACTGCGCCACCGTGCCGCCCTGTACTGTTTTATTGTTCGTTTATTACGATTCTTATAGTTATTGTGTAGCTATTTGAGACTTACTTTACTGTTCAGGTACCCATTTCCTTTATTTAATCCGTGGCTTGTACGCTATTTTTTGTTTGTTTATTACGATTATAGATATTTATTGATTCCCTTCTTTAGCTGACTGCCTGCTCATATAAGGCGCTCCGCTGGTTTTTTGTGAAGCAGCCTTTACACAACTTCTCCGCTGTTTTAAAAACGAACGACATATAAGGCCATCGTTTTTCCTTGCTTTGCTAAGGAAGCTGCCATTATATTTAATCCACGGGTTCTCCGCTGTTTTATTGTTCGTTTATTATGATTGTTACAGATCTCTTTATATAACATGTTGTCAGTTCAGCACTCCGGTTGTAATATGACGAAGCTGCGCGAGCTCACTTTTGAGAATGCAACGTATAGTTGTCCAGGAGAAAAGCAATCTTGCCTCAGATCAATGGCAACCTTTTGTAGGGTCTGTCCCTGAGACTTATTACTTGTCATCGCGAAGCAGAGCCTTACTGGAAATTGGAGGCTTTGAATTGAAATGGGAGATCAGATGGTATAATGGGGATGCAAGGAATACATTGAGTGTGGAGAAACTCTAGAGACAGCCTGTGTATTAACTTGTGGATTTGTCTGTGAGTATTTGGTGGCAGCGTGACGGTTGGTTCCGCAAGACCGTGTTAGCTGTGGAGCTCAGCTCAGAGCATATTCTTTTCATACCTTGTCAATTTTGTAATGTGTTTTTTGAACAGGTTTGATACATGGAAGTGATCACTCGTACTGCGTTCAGTCAGTTCACGTGAGCTGCTCTCTTGTGTGATGTTGCGATGTACACGGCTTTATTTAATGTTAGCTAAGACCCGGCACTTAAAAGTTTCTCGCTACAATAATTTTAACTCCGTTACAAAGTGATCCAAAGTTTCATTTATACCTCGTGTCTTCTCATTAAACTTGTATCTCGCGAATAAAGTATTCGACGAAGGCATGACAAACGGCAGCGGGAGCATGTTCATAAACTTCATTTAAACTTACGGTTTACACCGTGCTTTGTTTCCGAAGTAGCTGCACTTATGAATAAGCTTGTATGCGTTTTTCTTTAGCGCTCTTTTGAGGTCTTCCTTGTTTTCCACGTACTGTGTTCACAGTCAGTTCATGTGATTACATGGGAGGCGTGATGATGTGAGACGCAACTTGCCCCCCATGGCCATCGAGCTGAATTCCATTACAGTATATGGAGAAAAATAGGTTCCAGTTATGACCATTACACATAGAATTTCGAAATGAAACCTGCCCAACTTTTGTAAGTAAGCTGTAAGGAATGAGCCTGCCAAATTTCAGCCTTCTACCTACATGGGAAGTTGGAGAATTAGTGATGAGTCAGTGAGTGAGTGAGTCAGTCAGTCAGTGAGGGCTTTGCCTTTTATTAGTATAGATAACTGGGAAAATGATAACCCACCTTTCATAACCAAATGGAAAAATAATTTCCTATTTTAATTAACAATAAAAAAATCTAATTAACTCTATGAGGAATTGTTTGTAAATCTGACATGTATTTACTACTGCTGTCATCAATTAATTAAGCATACTGTACTTCTTTGGATGCTCAATATCTCTAAGTTATAACTAATTAAAATAAGATTAATTAAATCTTATTTGCACAACTCCTATGAAAATAGCAAAAACAAAAAGGAAATCACAAAATAATGTTGTGTATGAAGCAGCATAGCAGCAGACCAGTTACATTGCCTATGTTGACTCTTGTCCACTGCCAAAACCACCTACAATAGGTATGTGAGCATCAGAACTGAACCATGGAATAATAGAAGATGGCTGGGAAATCTTGAGTACTGGCATTTATGGGAATGTTCCTTTTAAACATGCCACCTACCTAAAGATTGTTGCAGACCATGCTTTCCCTCATGACAATAATAGTCCCCGATGACAGTGGCCTCTTTCAGCCGACACACTGCAAAAATTATTCAGAAATGGTTTGAGGATCTTGACAAAGAGTTCAATAAGTTGTCAATCTGATTGAGCATTTGTGGAATGTGCTGGTAAAACAAGTCCAGTCCATGGAGGCCTCAAGGTAACATACTTTAACTTTTTTGTTTCTATCTTTATCTTTGAAGAACTGCACAAGGTCACAGTTTTTGTTTGATAGGATTATAATTATTTCACATTTCAGGTTACCACAAAATAATTTCAAAATTCTGACTGGGTGAAAAACAGTGGATATCTGTATGTAATAATAAAAAGGAAAGAACTCTGACTTAAGTTGTTTACCTGTATTAAAACAAACAGTAATATTAATATAATCAGTTTAGTTTGAACTGCTAAAAGGTCGTGCAGAATCCTCCAGAACACAGTTTAAGATTACTTACTTTAGATTTATATGTGTGTTTGTTTATGGGTTTACAGGGTGCAGTGGATTAAAAGTTTGTTCATTTTTATTTTGAGCTAAGTATTTTAAGTCACTGCAGTGGTTCTCCTTCTGTCCCTCTCTGTCTCCTCCAAGAATTGCTGTCCCAATTACCAGTAACACAAACTATTGTGACAATCCCTATTCTGGTTGGTAGGTCCTGCCTTACTGAATATATTTATAATGAGGGTACCACTCACAGTATCCAAGATAACAGAGAAGAGTTTATATTCTATTATTTTACAGTCGGCTTGTTAAATTTGATCAATAGAATAAATCATTACAGTTCTTGTAAACTCTAGCAAAGCATAACATTTAATTGACAAGTTACTGTAGATATTTTCTAAAGGGATATACAGAAGTCATGGGTAAAATAGACATCCAAATGCAGGAGTTAGCATGGGACATGCTACTCAACTTCAGAACTTGGCTTGCAGCTTATTGCAAAGTTAGTGTCTGTTATTTTGTTAAAGCCGCTTCTCTTTGTTTATCTGCAGCCACGTCTTCACAAAATTTACTTTCATTAAATTATATAGTTCATGGAATATTTCAATCTATTGTAGTCCTCCCACCATTGAACTGGCACGTTATCTATGTCATAGGATGAAATTTCACTGGTGGGATCCAACTAAAACACATCCAAATAAATTTTAATAACCAATGGGTCCAATGAAACAATTATATTTATCCCTGCTGTTATAATATTTCAAAGTAATGATTTGTAAACTCTTACTCCTTTTATTAATTATGTTGAATACAACCACCATGTAAGCACTCCACACAATCATGGATAGGAAACAACAAAAAATAATAATAATAATAAAACACATTTATTAAACAAGCCACTCAAAGAATATTATTACAGTTTAGCTTGACTCAATTCATTTGTCCGAGTTACAACACAGGCAAGGTTCACACATAGAAATCAACAATAAAATATTGTCGCAGAAGCCCCCTAGTATATAAAAAAAAAAATCGTTGGAGCTCATATGCAGTACACAACTCCACATGCACTCATTGTGTCCTTCCAGAACTTTCGCCACACTTCACATTTAAGTCCGTGGTGAATCACAAGAATCTCACAGCTCTGTCTGGGATGACGCCAGTAGCTTCGTCTTGATGCGGGATTTATTTGCGTTCCCTTTTTCGTATTTCCTTTAGACGGCAAATTCTGTAAAGTAGGCATCCGGCTCTTCGTTTGTCTGACCCTTTTTTTTTGTTTTTTTTTTTTTTTGTTTTTTTTTTCAAAGCCAAGCTCCCCTTTCTATTCGGGTTCCAATTAGCCAAACCCGCTCAGTGCCTCTCAAGTTTAACACTTAGCACCACAAAAATTCTCGCTCTTGCGCTTTCCCCAATCTTAGTATCGGCTTTCTCTTTTCTTTTCTTTTTTTCTTACACACTCGTTCTGTCTATACTGTACACGCTCTTCCACTCACCTCCCCAAGAAAAAAAAGTCATTGGAGTAATAACGGTGCGCGATACCTTGATTGGTAGTAAATAGCACCAATCACATCTCTGTTTCCATTTCACACGTCACCAAACCTTTCCATTTAATAAAGGCACGGCATTTCTACAGAAAGAAAAAGGACTCTTCACCATACTTAAGTGTCTGAATATTTTACAAGCATGAATTATAAAGCAGGGAATAGATTTGAGTTTAAAGCAGAGTGTGATAATGAATCTGAAAAACACTTAATATGAAGTGACTGAGCTTATCTACTGGCCTTATTCAATCATCAAAGAATGTATAACTTATAGATTATAACATCCAGAAAGTAAAATAAATAAACAAAAACGGCATAAGATCCTTTTATAATACAAGTTGAGGAATGTACAAGGAAAAATGGAGAAAGTAGATGGGTATCATAAAGAATTGCAAAGAGTAAAAAGAGAGAGGGGGAGACTGAAAAAAAATGGTCAGTGGTCATAGTCCAGTTTAAAATGAGGGGTATTACACAAATTTTCTATTAAGGTAAAACTGTAATTACTCTGGAAAGAACAAATGAATAGTGATTACTGCTGCAGCCTGAGTCTTGAGTTCATATTCTGGCCTGAACACTGGTTAAGTGAGGTGTGAACACAATCTTGACATAAGAGGAGTTGGTGGCATTATGTATATAAAAAATAAATTAATTAAGGAATGGTCAAGCTTTTGTGGGGTGTAGGTGTGTGTAATAGCATGGCAGAGTAACTCCTGGGTGTGAATTGGGGTGACTGGTTGAGCGTGCAGACCCACATGGTTTCAGTTTATTGCCTCATTACTGTTCCAGAGGCTATAGTAAGAGGCTATAATCAGTGCCAGCATAGGAGGACAAGAGGAAAATGGGGGTTAGAAAGAAAGGTGTATAAAGAGAGGAAAGGCAGAATCGTGGAGAAGTCCATGCTGTTCCATGTGGTGGTAGGTGGTCAGGAGTTAGAGCCCCAGAAGGCTGAGCATGGGTCCAGTGCTTGTGTGGGTCTGCAGGAAGGCGCTCTTATAGAGTGAAGATGTCTGGGAATAGGAGTGGCCTACTGTATGGCATCTACCTTGTGAGACCGAAGGACTTGCAGAGGGAGATAGGTGTGTGGTTTGGTGTGGCGCCCCTCAGACACCGCAAGACTGGTAGTGGGGACCTGAGATTGACTGCACTTGTCAGCAGGCATCTCCTCTTGCGACATAGCCCTGATGGCATAAGCAGAGGAGATGCTTCATTTTAGAAGAATTGGAGCTCATATACAGTATTGTTAAATAAGAACTGTCTCTAAGTTTTAAACCTGTTTTTCTGGATTTATTGTTATTTTATGAAATTTTAACTTTTACCACATACCTTAATTTTATTAATTATTTATGTATTTATTTATTTATTAGATAAGAAGAAGCACTGCACTATTTTGCATAACGCACTTGCACCTAACTCTTGCTGACTATGTGTGGGTTTCCTCAATTTCTTGGCTCATCCTAGGTTTCATTATCGTTGGTTCTGGTTTCAAGCAGCCAAAAAGTGTGGAACCTGGTACATCACAACTCCCCTTATATGAACAGCTTTTCTTCTGCTTATTGCAGTGTCATCTTTAATCTGACAGTGTGGGTTTGTGAACGTGTGCCATGAAAATGACCCGAGTCACACCCATGACTAGTTCACTTCAGTGTGACCATTGATTTCATGATAGACTTCAGCACTCAACAATACAGGATTGAAATTGATATTTTCAGAAAATGGATGGTCTAAAGGCCCCGCATAATGTCCTTGATCACAATGCATTGTACAATGTCAAAGAAGCAGTTAGATACCAAGATGAGTTAGATTAGACTCTGATATGGTCTCTTCTAGAAATTGTCTACACTTGCAACAAACACCTGTAACCAATCTACTGAATACTTTGCATCTTTACAGCTTTCATGAACATTACTGAAAGCAGAATAATAAATACTATACACACACGTACACAAACGCATACACACATACGTGCCTATATATACAGTATATACTGTATATTGTCGAGCATTGCCCAGACACAGACAGGCGGACACCTATAGTTCACCCAACACACGTTTATTATACATTCTTATTTACAAGTTGCACACACAACCCCAGTACTTCCCCAAAGTCCAGGCCTTCCTTCACACTGCCTTCCTCAGGTCTGCCTTCACTCTCCTCTCTCCTTCAAGACTTTGCCTTTCTCCACTTCCGACTCCAGCCAGCGAATGGAGGGAGGCGGCCCCTTTAATAATCACCTGGACGTGCTCCAGATGCCTCCCCATAAACGACTGCCAGCACTTTCTGGTGTGGTGGAAGTGCCGGCTGTGCACCCGGAATCACTCTAGGTGTCCCTGTTTGTCTTCCCCCAAGCACTTCCGGCTGTGGCAAAAGTGCTGAGGGCCAGGGCTTTTCAGGCATCCAGGCGCCCCCTGGCGGTGACCACGGGCTCCTATATGGTTGAGCTTCCAAGCTCTGTTCCCGTGGTCCCCATACCATCCAGGGCGGCTGCCCTCTCATGGTCCGGAGGAGGCATAGCCCCTCTTCCGGTCCTTCTGGGCGTCCCAGCTGGGTATCACCCCCAGCCGCTTGCCACATTGCCTGTCTACCAGCTGAGACCAATAGGGGCCAGCGGCCCGTCCCGCGAGGGCAGATCTCTGATGAAGTGGATCCTACTGCGTATCCAGGGTCCGGTCCTGCAACACAACAAGCAGAAACAGGGCGGAGACTTCTGTGCAACGCACAGGCAGCGCAAACCCGACTGGCACCCCGGAATTTGCCTCTTCGGCACCTCCTCTGCGCATTTCATGCCCCCCTAGTTGGGACCTCAGACAGGACCACTTGCACCCCCTTCACCTCAGCCGACTTCAGGGTTTCCCTCTGCCTCCACAGAGGGCGGCCCTCCTCTGGACGTGAGCAACCTTCCTCGCGTCCGCCCTTATTGGAGGAACCAGCTCTCTTCCCTCGATTCCTGCTCTTTCTCTGGGATGCCGTGATGGTTTGGGTCTCCCTATGGGAATGTTATAGACCCTGTCCTGTCTGCATCCCCGTGGAGCGGCGTGAGACTGTCGCTAGCTCGGGGTGTAGGGCACTAGGACCCGCGGCACTCATCAGTCGGCGTCCTGCCTGCCCTCTCGTTCTCTCTCCCCTCACCACGCGATCATCTCTTACTGCTGCGTCCACTATCGGAGCCCCACCTACTTGAATCCGATCACTTTCGTCACGGTTCTTTTCGGTGGAGCCTCCCTTATTCTTTACGGGGCCGGATCCACTTGCCTGTCCCGCCACGTCCCTCCAGCCGAAGACTCCAGCGTCACGCCAATTCCGCCCACTGTCGTAGTGTTGTCACGGATGCAACTGCCTTCACCTCCAGCTCCTTCAATCCTCACGTAGGACAAGTATCATCTGCAAAATTGACTCTGCGGGCTGAAGGCACTCCTCCAGCTCACGCAGAGCTGCCGGCAAGCACAGAAAGTCAGCCGATGGTGGACTTACCTCTCGATCAGTCACACACGCCGGCTGCTTCCAGTGGGGCCTCTCCTCTGGCCCAATCAGGTCCGTCCCCGGCTCGGGATAGACATTTGTTGATCCCACCCCCATCAAATCATTCGAGGGCATACAACATACACCATCCAATCCCTTGCCTGTGTCGGGGAGGGACTTCCGGTCTGCGGCCATCTTGTCTCCCCCCCTCCTGATGCGGTGGCAAGCCTTTGAGCAGTTTTGCAGCTGCCGCAGCCTTCAAAGCTGCAGCGACTCCTGCTCTTCCTGCTGCCGCCACACTGTCGAAGCCCCACAGACCGACATGTGTCAGCCACCAATGCGGATTCAGGCAGTCCCTGCCTACGACACACAAAACACGCCCAGCCTTCCAGGGCTGGCTGCTAGTGAGCAGGGAACTTACCTACCAGGTCCTGTTTGTTCAAGAAAATGTTCTCGGTGTGGCATCGCTAGACGCAATGCCGTCCCGGGCGCCTCCAACAGCAGCACTCTCGTAGGAGCCCGCTGCATTCCTGCTATGCCCGATGACGACCAGGTGGGAATGGCCCTTCTGCGGACCGGTGCCAAGTGTCTCATGGGGTTGTGTGCATGCTGCTCCTGCAGCGCGTGTGTGGGTGCACATGCTGCGCCGGGCCTTCCACAAAATTATTTTTTGTGACTAGTTCCTGCCATGAAAAAGGCGGAAAGTCCCATTTGGGATGCCATTGCGGAAAGACAGCCCCCAGCCACAGACAGACAGACACCAGAATGCCCAAAACACACTCCTTTATTATTCTTTAAGCACCACAATGTGTTATTCTCCAACAGCTGTCTCCTTCTCTTTCTCTTTCTCTTTTCCCTCTCTCTGACCTCCACTCCCCTCCTCACAAGCTCTGTCTCCTTCCTCCCCCGCTCGTCTACTGGAGGGAGGCAACACCTTTTATAATAACCTGGATGGGCTCCAGGTGCTCCGTCTGACGACACTTCCAGGTGTGGCGGAAGTGTCAGATGAGCATCCGGAAGCACTCCAGGTGCCCCGGGATTTCTTCCGGCAGCACTTCCTGGTGTGGTGGAAGTGCTGCCATCCAGGGTTCCATAACCGTCCAGGCGCCCCCTGGCTGTGGCCACGTCCTCCCATAGAAATGATCTTCCCAGCTCTGTTCCAGTGGTCCCCAAGCAGACCAGGGTGGCTGCCCTCTCGTGGCCCAGAGAAGGAATCATCCCACTCATGGATCATTCAGGCGTCCCGGCTGATAGGGTCCCCAGCCGTCTGGGACAATATACTGTATATCTGTAGAATGTGGCACACGGGATGGACAGGCATCCTGGCCAGGAGGCAGAAAGATCCCTTACCTGGACGTTAGAAGGAGAGTGAACTTAAAGGCATCCCAGCCAAGAGAGGGAAAAATGTTGCACCTGGTCTAGGAGGCCCTAATGGATGAACGGACATCCCAACCAGAACGGATGGTTCCTTACCCAGGTGGGAAGCTCCAATTAAAAGGTCAGGCTTCCTGACTGGGCATGGGTTTAATACTCTCCCTGGCCATGATAAAAAAAAAATGTTTAATTCCCTCAGATGTTAGATGGCAGCAGCCCTCCATATTGGCACCCAGGGAAAAAGCAGGGAAAGCCAGCAGGGAAAGCCAAGAGTTGTAGTCTGCCAGCACAGCCCTGTTGTGGTCCATGGGTGCCGCAAGAAGAGGGAGCTGTGTTCCCCAACTTATGGGACTTCCGCATGACCCGAAAGTGCTTCCATCGAGCAGCAGCCCTGGCACCGGAAGTACTCTTGCATCCTCAATAAAAGGGTTCGCACTCTCTTATTCAGTCGAGCCGAGAGGAGGGAAGGAAGGCAACACTCGAGTAGAGGAGGACAGTGTGGTGGTGAGAGAATAGAGTATGGTGGAAAGCAAGTGGAAACCTATGCTTGTGCTTTTGTCAACTTTTTGGAGGTATCTAAACTAATAAAAGGCAAAGCACTCACTGACTCACTCATCACTAATTCTCCAGCTTCCTGTGTAGGTAGAAGGCTGAAATTTGGCAGGCTCATTCCTTACATGTTACTTACAAAGGTTAAGCAGGTTTTATTTTGAAATTCTACACGTAACGGTCATAACTGAATCCTTTTTTTTGTTTGTTTTTTTGAAGTTTTAATAATTTTATTGCAATCCATACAAATCAATCAGTTTTTACAAAAAGTAAAGTTGAGTTAAGAACAAATCGATCCCTACCCCTGAGAGCGAGAGCAAGGCAAACGGCATAAAATTTATGGCTTGTAAACATACCTAAATTAATAACTTTGATAAGCCAATAGAGATGAATGCAGAAGACAAAGAAATACGGAAATAATTGCTTCCTCTGTGCTTTAAGAGCTTATTTTAAAATATTACTGATTAGATCCTGCCAAGTTTTGAAAAAAGTCTGTACGGATCCTCTAACTGAGTATTTGATTTTTTCCAATTTCAAGTAGTATAACACATCGGTTCCCCACTGACTTAAAAGAGGAGAGTTTGGGTTCTTTCTGTTTAGCAGAATACGTCTGCGTGCCAAAAGTGTAGTGAATTCAATCACAATTTGTCTTTCTCCACTTTAAACCCATCTGGAAGAACCCCAAACACAGCTGTTTATGGGTTAGGAGAGATTGTGAGACCAAGGCTGTCTGAAAGGTAATTAAAAATTTTGATCCAGAATAATGTTAATTTGGTGTAGGCCCAGAACATGTAACCCAGTGAGGCTGGGACTTGGTTGCAGCGTTCGCAGGTTGGATCATGCCCTGGAAACATTTTAGAGAGTTTTAGACGAGACAGATGTGCTCGATATATAATTTTGAGTTGTATAATTGTATGTTTTGCGCATGTGGAGCTCTAGTGAATTCTCTGAATTGCTACTTTCCACTCCTTTTCTGATATATTATTTGAGAGATCTTTTTTCCAGTGTCCTCTTGGATCTTTGAAAGTAAAGGACTGTAAAATAATTTTATATATTGCAGAGATGGTGTCTGAGTCCTTGAGGTTGAGCAATATTTTTTCCAGCATAGATGAGGGTGCAAGATGAGGAAAATCTGCTCCGTCTTAAAATACTTTCTACATTGGTTCCATATTCTAAGTGAGTGAAGCACAATTGGGTTATTAGTATATTGCCAATAACTTGTGTTTATTGGAGCACAGAGCAGGGAATATAAAGAAGTACTGCAGGATTCTACTTCTATTACGGACCAAGCCTGTGTATGTTCTTCTGTTTGTGTCCAGGTTTTTATCGCTTGTATATTTGTTGCCCAGTAATAAAACTGGAAGTTAGGTAGAGCCATGCCGCCTTCTGCCTTTTGTCTTTGTAGGGTTGCTCTTTTGATGCGTGGATGTTTTTAATTCCAAATAAATGAGGTTATTGTTGAATCTAATTGCCTAAAGAATGATTTATTAATGTATATTGGAATGTTTTGAAATAAAAAAGGAGCTTAGGAAGAATATTCATCTTAACAGTGTTAATTCTTCCAGCTAGTGTGAGATGAAGGGTTGACCATCTATGCAAGTCTTGCTTAATTTTTTCCATGCAGATGGTGAAATTTTGTTGTTAAATAGCTTTATGTTTACTTGTAATGTTTACCCCTAGGTATTTAAACTGTTCTGCAATGATAAAAGGTAGGGTGTCTAATCCATCCATTTTCCAACCCGCTGAATCCGAACACAGGGTCACGGGAGCCAATCCCAGGGCACAAGGCAGGAACCAATCCTGGGTAGACACACACAAACTAGGGCCAATTTAGAATCGCCAATCCACCTAACCGGCATGTCTTTGGACTGTGGGAGGAAACCGGAGCGCCTGGAGGAAACCCACACAGACACAGGGAGAACATGCAAACTCAACGCATGGATGACCCGGGAAGCGAACCCGGGTCTCCTAACTGTGAGGCAGCAGCACTACCACTGCGCCACTATGCCGCCCAATCTAATATTATATGCTTGAGAATTCACTGGAAAGAGTACACTTTTATTCAGATTAATTCTGATACCAGAGGTCTTTTGAAATTCTGTGAGTGCTGTTAAGACT
Source organism: Polypterus senegalus (assembly GCF_016835505.1). Classification (NCBI taxonomy): domain Eukaryota; kingdom Metazoa; phylum Chordata; class Cladistia; order Polypteriformes; family Polypteridae; genus Polypterus; species Polypterus senegalus. The sequence goes on from NC_053162.1 coordinate 125,484,932, forward strand.
GCAGGCACAGAATTTTGTGGGTTTGATATATACAGTACCATATCATCTGCATATAATGATAATCCCCTTTATCTGATCAGTATTTCGACAATGTATTGCCAGTGGTTCAATGGCAATTGCAAAAAGTAGCGGTGACAAGGGGCATCCTTGTCTAGTTACACGTTCTAGTTTAAAGTAGTCTGAGCAAATGTTGTTGATGCAAACTGAAGCTTCTGGGTTTGTATACAGTAATTTAATCCATGCACAAATGTTGGGCCAAACCCAAATTTCTCCAATGTAGTAATAAGGTATTTCCATTCAATCGTGTCAAATGCTTTTTCTGCATCCAATGATAATAATATTTCTGGGGTGTTTGATTTAGTTGGTGAGTATATTACATTAAACAGGCGTTGAAGATTTGAAGATAAGTGTGGCCCCTAATAAATCCAGTTTGGTCTTGTGATATTACCGAGGGGAGCACTTTCTCCATCCTTCTAGCTATGATTTTAGAGAGTATTTTAACGTCATTATTCAGAAGTGAAATTGGTCTTTATGATGCACATTGTAATAAGTCCTTATTTTGTTTTGGAAAAACAGTGATTAGTGCTTGGCGAAAGGTTTGAGGAAGAGTTTGGTTATCTCTGGCTTCTGTAAATGTTGCTAATAGGAGGGGAGCTAGCTGAGAGGAGAATTTCCTGTAAAATTCTGCAGGGTAGCCATCAAGGCCTGCTGCTTTCCCGCCTTGGAGTGACTTTATAGCATCTAGTAATTCTGATAACACCAGAGGTTTATCAAGTTCCTCCACACTAAAAGTGTCTATTTGTGGTATCTGTAATGTATCCAGAAATGCATTAGATTGTGTATTGTCTTCTTTAAACTCAGTAGTATATAGGATTTATAGTAGTCTCTGAAAGTGTGCATTATATTTTTGTGTTCGATGATTTTATCTCCATTCGTGTTGGTGATTACTGAGATTGCGTTGCGCACTTCTTGCTTGTGAATTTGTTGAGCTAAAAGCTTATTAGCTTTCTCTCCATGTTCATAGTAATGATGTCTGGATTTATAAATTAGTTGTTCAGTTTCTTTAGTTGTCAAGAGGTTTAATTCTGAATGTAGAGCCTGCCTTTTCCTATGTAGAGTCTCGCTTGGTAGTCTGGCATGTTCTTCATCTATTCTAGTAATTTCGCTTTTATCTCTGCTACTTTCTTGGTTTCTAATTTATTTCTGTGGGAAAGATATGAGATAATCTGTCCTCTTAAGAAGGCCTTAAGAGTTTCCCAGAGTATTCCTGCAGAGATCTCTGAGGATGTATTTGTCTCTAGAAGAATTTGATTTGTTTGGATATAAATTCTGTACAATTCTCGTGCTAATAGAAGCGGGTTGAGCGCCATCTGAGGTGAGTGTGGGGCTTAGTAATTTAGCTCCAAGATCATAGGTGCATGGTCAGAAATAACAATAGCATCGTATTTGCAAGATTTAATCATAGGCAAGAAATTATCTATAAAAAAATAATCAATCCTTGAGTAGCAATGATGTACTGGTGAGTAGAAAGAATATGTTCTTGAATTTGGGTTTAAAAACCTCCAGGGGTCTGATAAGTTGTGATCAGTTATAAACTTTGTAATTATCTTTGCGTGTTAGATGCTTCCCCTGTGGAAGTCCTATCTAAAGTGGATTTAAAAACAATTAAAGTCCCCAGCCATTATAACTTTATGAGTGTTCAGATTGGGAATGGATGCAAATAAATTTTGTATAAATTCCGTATCATCAACATTAGGTGCATAAACATTTATCAAAATCATTTTACAGTTAGATAAGTCTCCCATGACCATTACATATCTCCCTTCAGGATCCAATACTACATCTGATGCTACAAATGGTACTGTTCTATGTATGAGAATTCCCACCTCTAGTTTTCTTTGTAAAACTAGAATGGAACATTTGGCCAGTCCAGTCTTTTGCAGCCGGAACTGATCCTTGCTTAGTAAGTGGGTCTCCTGTAAAAATACTATTTTAGCATTTAGACCTGTTAGGTGAGAGAGTACTTTCTTTCTCTTTAATTCATGATTAAGGCCTTTAACATTCCAGCTCATGAAGTTAACTGTCCCATCATGGAGACATTGATTCTGAGTTTTTGATGTAATTTTATAGTCTTAACTGGAAGTGAGACAGCTTAGCCTTAATTTCCTATTTCCCAAGAGTTGTTGCCATGCAGCTATTATTACGTTGGTAGTTATAATTATAAAGATTAAAGGATAGATTAGGTATAGATCAAGCCTGCTCTCTTTCTCTCCCCCTTAACCCCCCACCCTCCCTTTTGCCTCCCAAGTGAGGCTAAACCCACTTCACACAGTCCCAGTCCTCTGACATACCCAGAGACAGAGCACGTCCAAAGCAAAACAAGCCCCACACAGCGCTTTTAGGGTTAAAAATAGAGATATCTATTACCAATATAGTCTAAAAAAAAAAATGTGCACTTAAAATATATATAATCTTCAGCAATCTTAGTGCATTAAGATAATATACCCAGATAATAAACCCGGGGGATGGTGTTAGAAATGTGTCCAGAATAAGCATAATAAGTCTTAATGCAATAATAGCAATAACAATAAACCAAGGGTATGATGTTGAACAGTCTCGTTTAGGGTTTAGAGAAAATAATTAGATAATAATAAAAAAAGAAAAAAAAGAAAAAGTAATTAAGCACAGTAAAACATAAACAGATACTGTAGCACCCGAGTAATAATGAGTGATAATGAGAATATATATGATAAAAACCCGTAATTTAAACAAATAGATCAGACAGTAGATTATTAATCCTTGCCATATCATTAATGGCCATGACTCACTATTATGTATCAGAATAGTCCCGGGATCAGCTTTCTTAATTCCTTTTCTGCTTCTTCCTTGCTAGCGAAGACATAGAATTGACCCTGCAATTCCACTTTCAGTTTGGCCGGATACAAGAGGCTGTATTTGATGTTGGCTTGCCGTAACCGCTGTTTAATGTTGTATAAGGCGGCACGTTTAGTAGCCGTTGCTGGAGAGAAATCAGGGAAGATACAAATGTGGTTATTTTCATATATAATCTCTTGCTTGTGTCTGAGGAGTGCCATCACCTCTAGCTTAAATGATAATCTTTCACAGCGAATAATAAAAGATCTAGGTCTAATGGTATTTGATCCGCGTACACGATAAGCCGCTGTTATCTCAGAATCTGCTTTAAAGTCCTCCCCAATTATTTTAGAAAAAGTTCAGCTGCGAGTTTCACAGGTTTTGGACTTTCTCAATTCTCAGGCAGACCTTCAATTCTGACATTATTCCTTCTGCTTCCATCTTCCAAAGCAGCCAGTCTGTCTCAGAGTTTTTTGTATTTGGAGCTGACATTTACTGCTTTTTCTTCAGCACTGGCAGCTAAATTTTTGGCTGTTTCAATCCAAGTCATGAATGCGTGCTCAGTATAATCGAGTTCTCCTGAATGTGCTCTTCAATTTTACCCAGCATATCATTAAAGACTTTATTTTTCTGCTGCTGCATCTGTCGCAGCTCCTGTTGCAGCTCCTGTCGCAGCTTTTCATTTGCCTGTTGCAGCTCCTGTCGTAGCCTTTCATTTGCCTGTTGCAGCTCCTGTTGCAGCTTCTTATTTGCCTTTACCCTTGCCTTCTCATTTGCCTTGTCGTTTTTCTTTATCTCTTGCATGAGCTCAGTGAACATCACCTTCAGTTCAAATAGTTCAATTCTGCTTTCTTGCACCGTAGGTGAAGCGACAGGCTCTATTGTAGCCGGTGTCCACGCTGTTCCTGGCTCGCGTGGAGTAATTGAGACCATGGACTGCAAGGCCTTTTCCAGTTTCAGGTGATCTTCTCCAATCGGCGAGCTATCGAGACCTGCTTCACTCACGCTTGTACATTCGCTCCCCATTTCGCTCTCAGCCGGCAAAGATGTAGCGGACTGTGGTCCCAAGGAGTCTGTACTTTCGTCCATCTGATCCAGGTCTGTCTCTGAAAGGCCATATCTTGAACTAAGGCTTGTTGATCTTAGCTTGGGTGCAGCTTTAGTTTTCGGTTCTTTTGGACCTCCTTTCTTGTTGACCATGTTTGTATATGCTTACATATACTGTAGCAGTGTCCCTCTGGTTGGATAAATACAGGATAATAAGCAGATAATATGAAAAATAACATCGCCGCTAGCGGAGCTCCACTTCAGACGTGCATCTCTCGCAACGGACGAGACCAAAATCTAACTGAATCCTACTTACGTACATATATATGTCCATAGCCTGCAGCTCGGTCGCCGTGTGAGGCGGAGTTGCGTCCCCCATCCCCACGCCTCTAACGTAATTGGCTGCTTGCCCATATAAGGCTGTCCGTCGCTCTGGTCTGTTCATTCCCTTCCTTGCTTCGCCACGGTATTCACGTCTCCCTGCTGATAACTGCAGCCTTTTTATTTAATCCATGGCTTCTCCGCTGTTTTATTGTTCGTTTATTACAATTATAGTTATTGTGTAGGTATTTTAGACTTAATTTACTGTTCAGGTACCCATTTCCTTTACCGTTCCAACCGTACCCACATTAACATGTCAATCGAGGTGATCACCATCAGTCAAAGAACTGTTACTTACCGAAACTCAAACCGATTATGACAGCAGCAATCCAAGCTGTGAGAAAGCAGTAAAAAGGAGGCGTGTCAGACGTTGTGGTACATTTTCTGATGCAGCTAGACGGAAACAACTTTGTGATGCTGCCACTAAATACTCGCAGGCAAATCCACAAGTTCATAGACAAGCTGCCACTAAATACTCACAGGCAAATCCACATGTTCATAGAGACGCTGCCGCTAAATACTCGCAGGCAAATCCACAAGTTCATAACAGAAATGCCTGTTAAACATCTTAGATTCACGAGTACTGATTTGGGTAGTGAACACTTCGATGAATGAAACCTGTTATCTTTACAACAGTTAACAAACACGGAATGTAACTTGAACACAACACGTACTCCAAATACGAACCCGATTGAAAGAAATAATGATAATCAAATCCTTGATGACAGCAACACTCATAACAGTGACAAAACAATTACATTGGCAATCATGTTACGTTATTTTTAAAATGTTTCCTTTTCTTTTTCATAACTTTTTTAACACACTACCTCTCTGCTGCGAAGCGCGGATATTTTGCTAGTTGTGTAATAAAACACAACTTTATTTGAACCTGGGACTTTGACTGTGTGAATATATATATATATATATACAGTATATATATTGTGGTAGCCGGCCTGGACACAGACAGGTGGACACGTCAATGTCACCCAACACAAGTTTATAATACATTAATTACAGTGCCACACAACCCCAGTCCAGGCCTAACAGTCCATAGCCTTGTGGCCGTCTCCTTGCCACCTCCCAGACATCATCCTTATTCCACCCATCCCCACGTGAAGGGAGGCAGCCCCTTTTATAAGCATCCCCGGAAGCACTCCGGGTGTTCCTCCACGTCTCCCCCCCAGCACTTCCGGGTGTGGCGGAAGTGCTGAGGTACAGGGCGCCAAAGGCATAGGGGCGCCCCCTGGTGGTGGCCACGGACCCCTACAGGGTTGAGCTTCAAAGCTCTGTACCTGTGGCTCCCAAAGGTACCAGGGCGGTCACCCCCACATGGTCTGGGGAAGGTGCAAACCCTCCTCCAGTCCTCCAGGGCATCCCGGCCTAGTCACCACCCCAGCCATCTCCGACAATATATATATATATGTACATGTGGCTCTCATTTAAAACTATGGCTGGAATGGAAGCCAAGTCCCTATCTAACACTCTAGCCAGTCTGGCTCTGTATTAAAAACTATAATGAAGTCATATTGTTCTTGAATATATTATGCAAAGTGATATTTTACACATGTTCGTCTGTTTTAGCAGAGTTATTCAAAATTGCCAAATGACATCTTCTTCTAGCCTGTCCCTCCCTTCCAGCTGAGTGTAATATGTGTACCTGCCAGTTATAAAGGTGACATAAAGAGAGTTCAACTTTGAGGATTATAGCATTATATACAGAAACTCAAGGGGAAATGTTCAAGACAAGTTAAGAGTAAGAGATGAGAAGACACTAAATGAGAGTGGAAGATGAAGAGAACTCTGGAAAATATGATACAAAGCCTTACATAGATTGCTTTGAAGGGAGAGTGTACAGAAGAAGAAGACAGAGTAATAGAATGAATAAAAGGAGCATTTTAGAAAAACAAACAAGATTTGTTCTAAAAGGTACTTTTACTGTTTACCTTTTCTTATCTCTGTAAATTCATTGTGTATATTTAAGGACTGTTATAATGTAGAATACCTACAGTGTAATTGGCACTAATACAGGTCAGTACTATAAATATAAATTATTGATTTTCAGTTTACATTAAGCACTGAAGTGACCCAGAATGCAAAAGTATGATTTTTGTCTTTTTTATTTTAGCTTGCTTGTTTTGACTTAAATAATAATCCATCCACTCATTCATAAAACTATTTTTCATACTCACAATTACCATTACAAAGCCATGAAGAAGATATGACTACCCCAGTAGCTTTGGACACAAGGTTAGGATTCAGACCTGGAAAAGACTCCAGTTAATTACAGTGCAATTATAATCCATTCAGCAATCTTTCTTTTATTCACCCATTATATTTTTTTATTTTATTAACATCAGGTGCTGCTTACAACAAATACATTACAGAGCAATAAGATATACAGTATACAATACTGCTAATCTTACTTCTTATAGATAGACTTTGTCCTACATGTCTAAAGAGCAAAATTTGAAAAAGGTTTAACAAGAAGTAATGTTGCAACCACCTAACAGAGCATACTGAGCTCCTGCTAATCTTTGGAATATTTCACCTAGACTGAATGAATTCATCAATAACGATAATAATAATACAAAATGCAATAGCTTACACAGACATAAACCACACACCTCCTAATCTGCACACCACAGACAAGTGGATAGTTCATATATTTTAACAACAGTACTTATTATGGGCAAAAGGCAACCAAGGACAGGAAAACAAAAACTCTAGGAAGGATAAACCTGCAGAAAATGTCAGTTTGTGGGCCCACAGACTTCAGTACCTCAAGAGAAAACAGAGAGAAAAAGAAATAACAGGAAAATCCATGAGAGTCTGTTGCCATGTATCTTATATAGTATTGTACTACCAATATGTAAAGGCCAGACTACAGTATACAGCATAAAACTAACAGGAGATGATCTTGAGGTCTAGTTGTTAGCTGCAGTGAAAAATGTAAGGCGATCAAGTCTATGCATAACTAATTTACAGTCCTTTTGTGGTGTACTACTTTTTAACTATGCAGTCAGCTGAGTAGCACATCGGTAATTATAAAAATACTGCAATGCATTTCACACATTTAAAGGGGCAGAAAAGTGGGAAAGGGGTATGCTTCATTTTGGAACACTACATTGCATTTTCCATCCTCATGACATATTCTTGGAAACACTACATTAAATTATACCAGAATGACAGTGGTTGCAAGGCAGACTGTAGAGCTATTACAAATATTATTTACCTCAATGCTTTTGAATAGGCTCTGCATTATCATACGATTACCATTTACTGTAAATCATCACTGAAAAATATACATCTATCCATTTTCTAAACCATAAACTTATCTAGAGTGTGGTCATGGGGAAACTGTCTGTCCCAGCAGGCAAAGGGCACAAGACAGGAACAATCCCTGGTGCCAGCTCATTGCAATGTGAACAGACACACACACATATGTCTTTGGAGTGTGGAGAAAACCAAGAGCATCTTGAAGAAACTCATGTAGACATGAGGAGAACAACATGCAAACTCCATGCAGGGAGTATCCAGCAACTTGGAGGAAACTCTTTCTTCTACCATGCTGCCTTCATATTTTTTTTTTTCCTAAGCTTTATTTATACTCATTAAATGCATGCTTTTACATCCCAGGACCTAATACTGCAACACATTCTCACTCTACTTATCAAGGTTACATATGAATTTGGAAAAATAATTAAACAAAGAGGGTAATGACACTTAAGATGCAATTTTAGTAACTTAAATATTGTAAATTTTCTCAATGTATTACTCCCTTTATATTATTATTTCTCCCTAATTATATGAGCAAGGGCAGAGCAGAGAATGTGTTCCTTTAATGTGGGAAGTGACATCCTTCCCATCTTCTATGACTCTTTGATGCCCAGTGTGATGTTCTACACTGTGGTGTGCTGGACTGGTAACATCACTTTAGCAGACGCCCCCCAAATCAACAAGCTAATTAAAAAGGCAGACTCAGTTATGGAACACACTCTGGGCACCTGTAGGGGGCGTAGCAAAGCAGAAAATGAAAACAAAACTGAGTGCCATTATGAACAATACTGCATATCCTCACCTGTCTAACTGACACTGAGTACTTTTAGCCAACAAATTATTCAACTGAAGTGTGTGAAGAAACTCTGCTGGGGCTCCTTTATACCAACAGCAATATGTCTGCATTGCCATGCACTGGGTGGTCTATAACACAGTCATAAAATAAGGTATCTTTCCCTAATGCTTTCCAGAATAAGACACATGTTCTCATTAAGATGGGGCTCATCATTCAGCTGAAGAGGACTAATGTTTAGATTCTGTTTGACATAAACAGCAGCCCCACCTCATTTACTGTTCCATCTATCCTTCCAAAAAATGTGTATTCCTCTATGTTATACTCATCTTCATCTTTGTTATTTAGCCAGGTTTTTGTTATTGCTATAATATAGTTATGTTCTGCTACATACATCTCCAACTCACTTGCCTTATTTTATATACTGCTAGCATTAAGGCAAGCTATTTTTAATGTATTATTCATTTTACTTTTGCATTTTAACATTGAGTTAGAATTTACATTACTATACATTTTTATTTTTACACTATTGTTTGTTCCTATATGTACATATGTAAACAATCCTCAACTAACTTACTCAAATGTCCCTAACACATTGCTGCCCCTCCAGTTCAAATGTTGTGGTGGAACAGATCCCATCTATCCCATAAGGAGTCCCAATGTTCCATAAACCTATACCCTTATATCTCACACCAAGATCTGAGCCATGCACTAAGTCTTTTAATCTCCTCACTCTTACCTGGACTGGCACATGGTACAAACAGAACTTCAGAGTAGACTACCTTGTCAGTTCTGCTCCTTTGGACCATAGCACCTAACTCTTTAAATATACTGTAGATTACAGAACTGACAGACTACACTTATGTATGTCATTTGTTCCAATTTGGACAATGACCACTGGATCCACCCCCGCTGCGGCCAAGAGCCTAGCCACCCTTCCATCCATTCCACCTGTGCACTTGGAAGGCAACACACCATGTGAGATTCTCTGTCTATGGAGCAAACCTGTGTTTCAATTACCCTAATGACTGAGTCCCCAACAATCATTACCTGTCTCTTTCTGAGAACTGGTTTTGAGGTGGTCCATTGGGGCTCCTCATGGCTACCTACCCACTCAGAATCCTCAGAGACACCATCCAGCTCCACAAGGACCTGAAAATGGTTTGGCAATTCCAGTTCTGGGGTTGATGCCATCCAAATAGTTTGAACCCTTTACCTTCCACCTTGTGACCCAACTATCTCTTCTTGTCTGGTCCAGAATCTCCTCCCACATCACCTTAGGGGTGCACAATATTTCTCTATAAAAACACCTGGGCCAGGTCTGCCAATTCTCTAATACAACAGAGGCTAACCAACTCCTCTTCCAGTTCAGCAACCCTGAGCTTGAGGAGCTGGATCAGGTGGCATCTCCTACAGATATAGCCCTCATAGAAGACTGGCTCCTCGAGGCCATCCTTTGAAAAGTCCAACATTCAAGAGGACTTGCATTGCACTTGGCTCATTATTACAATTTGACTTTGAATCACTAAAATTGCTTGTTTTTAAAGTTTTTTCTAACATAAATGATAAAAAAAAATTGATTAAAGAACTGCTACAGTTATTTTACACCTCCTGTAACATTCTCCCACTAAACTGTTTGCTGTTTGTTCTTATATAAGGTTAACTTTACTTTTCTTTTACTGCACTCCTAACTTTGCACTCCTCTTATTCTTTAATTAAAATCTGCCCACTAGCCCTATTTTTAATCCTTCATTTTAATGAACCCTTAAGCTGTTGCGCTTTTAACCCCTCTACTTTCCTGACCACTAAGAACTGCTCAATCTAGAAAAACTTGCTTACTGAATATCCTCTGCTAGTTAATTTCTTAATGTCTTGTTTGCTCCTGTCTGTTCAGCGCCTGAACACTAGCAGCCTGCTTACATACCACTAAGCCCTTCTCTTTATCACTTTGAAGTCAGCCACTGCCTTTTTTCCACTGAGGAATCATTGTTTCTATTACGTTTAATTATTCGTCACTACAATATTAGGTATTTACTTACAGAGATGCCAGTGTCACCTACTGCTGCTTTCTGCTTGTTTGAATACAAATAAAACATACAAGTACAAGTAGAAGTAACAAGTAATTTTTACAAATGCTCCCCCAAACACTCAGCTGCTTTTGTTCCTGTGTGGGCGAAAAAATTCAGACAAACCCTTCTAAAGTGAAAGAAAGGCTTTAAAAATTCCTGCACAGCTCCTTAGCAGCAATCAAAACACGTTTTTAAGAGCAAAATATTATTTTTATAATTAACTCTGACATCACAGAACACAAAAACTCTCATTCGCTTCTCCATCATTGGGGATGACGCTAGTATATCTCCTCAGCGCCTCTAGTATGTCTCTTCTGCATTCTCCCTATGCCCTACACAAAAAGAAAAATACATATGTTTGTCCAAAAGATGCCAGTATTTCGTTTTTGAACTTTTCACCTTTAGAACACTTGTAATGGCTGCTTGTGACATTATCATTTGCTTAATCCAAAACAGGTGACAGACAACTCATGGGCTTGCTGAGACTGTGGCAAAAAGAAGCAGGGGACAGTGCACAAACAAGCAAAAACAAATATAAAGGGTAAGGCAAAAAAAAATTTCATAAACAAAGGCAAGAGATTCAGAAAAATACTAGACAGAGCATGTGCCGTTACCCATGTATCCTCTTGTGTGCATCCAGGTGTCCGTGTGTGTGTGTCTTCTGGTGAAGTGCTTATGCGCGGGCCACACAGCATGTGTTCAGTCTCTTCCTGTGCATTCCCTGTGCAGAGAGAGAGGCAGATACACACACAGGCATGCACGAGTCACACACACACAGGCGCGCGTGAGTCACACACACACAGGCGCACGCAAGTCACGCACACACACAGGCGCACAGTGTCTGTGTGTGTGTCTTCTGGAGAAGTGCGCATGCGCGGGGCCACACAGCATGTGTTCAGTCTCTTCCTGTGCATTCCCTGTGCAGAGAGAGAGGCAGATACACACACAGGCATGCACGAGTCACACACACACAGGCGCGCGTGAGTCACACACACACAGGCGCACGCAAGTCACGCACACACACAGGCGCACAGTGTCTGTGTGTGTGTCTTCTGGAGAAGTGCGCATGCGCGGGCCACACAGCATGTGTTCAGTCTCTTCCTGTGCATTCCCTGTGCAGAGAGAGAGACAGACACACACAGGCGCGCGTGAGTCACACACACACACAGGCGCACGCAAGTCACGCACATACACAGGCGCACGCGAGTCACACACACACAGGCGCGCGTTTCACATACACGAGACACACACGCACACGCGAGACACACACACACAGGCACGTGCGCATCACACACACGAGACACACACACACACACAGGCGAGAGACAGACAGACACACACACAGACACAGAGGTGCACGCTTAAGAGACACACACGCGAGAGACACACACACGCAGGCCCGCGAGAGACACACACACACACACACACACACAGGCGAGAGACAGACAGACACACACACAGACACAGAGGCGTGCGCTTAAGAGACACACACACGAGAGACACACACACGCAGGCCCACGAGAGACACACACACACACACAGGCGCACGCGTGCATTGTTGCAATGTTACTTTTCTTGGTTGTTTATTAAATTACAGATTTTTCAAATGTTCATTTTTTCCCTTGTGCTTAAAACTCATTAAAAAAAGAGTTTTTAGCGAGCGGGTCATAAGGCTATAGCGCAAATTCTTGCAGTGTTAGTTTTCTCTGTTGTTCAAGGTTTTCCTAGTGTTAGTCAATGTTTTTACATTTAGTTTACTATTACGCTGTGCTTTCTATGGTATAGTTAACTATATTTGTGCTTAAAAACTTAAAAAAATATATATTTACATACAGTTCATACAGTCTGGAACGGATTAATTGTATTTACATACAATCCTATGGGGGAAATTACTTCGGTTCACGACCAAATCGGGTTACAACCAGAGTTTTGGAATGAATTATGGTCGTGAACCGAGGTTGAACTGTATTACTGTCATACAAAATTACAGGCATTTTACGGAAATACAAACCAGTATTACTGAGAGAGAAAATTAAAGGCACACAATACAGTGACACATATTACAGCCACATACAAGGTCCCTTGCCATTTAATATAGACTGTTCATACAAATGTTTATGCACTACTGTTCTATCGCCCGTTATTTTAATGGGCTTAATGTCTAGTATTTGTATAAAGGGTCAAGACATTAATATCTGAGTTTTTTTCAATGTTTTAATTTCTGCCAGGCATTTCATAATGTGGCTGTAGGTTTTTATTTCAACCAGTGTTACAATCAGTGGGTAATTTTTATCTTTCATTGTTCTTGTTGATATTTGTCTGTCCTTTATATTTCTTCTCTTATTTTGCCTTCAGAAAAGTAAATTAGTGTTAGATTTATATTTATAGGAAATTAAGAAATATTTGTATTATATACCTTATCTTTAGATTCATAATTATGCAATGTTCTTTAAATCCCCCTTTTCTGTAAAATTTTCTTTCTTAACTATATCTGAATATATGGACGATTAATGACAAGCATAGCAGACACAAGGGAGGGGCAACATTCACTGCTAAACAGCAGCTGTTTTAGTTTTACTCATTTGTGTGCTTATTAGTAAGTAATGTCATAAATAACTAGAAAAATAAAAAGAAAATACTAAAAAGCAAAAAAAACAATTTGTATGTATTGTGACGGACAGCCGGGTCCCATGCCCGGCCGGGACGCCTCTGCTGCATACGTCCCGAGGGAGCCATCATGGACATTGCAGTACCTTCCCCGGGGCGCTTGGGGGCAGCCTCCCTGGCCGTGGATCCCTCCTCAATCTCCCCCGTGGCTCCATGGGACATGGAGTCCACCACAGCAGCCCGGTTGGGAGATGGGGTGGCCGCTAGGGGGTGCTGCGGACAACCAGCCACCACGCTGGACGGTTTATCAGCCCCACCCGGAGGAGCAATTAAGACCAGCTCGTCAGGCACCTGGAACACTTCCGGATGGGGTAATAAAAGGGCCTGCCTCCCAGCAATCAGGGCCAGAATCGGGAGGATGAGGACGAGGTTGCCTGGGAGGAGGAGGAGGAGGAGGAGGAGGAGGAGGAGGAGGAGGAGTGGTGGTGGTGCCAGGAAGCGTTTGGTTGTGTGGGTTATTTTGTGCTTTGGGACTGTATTTGGGCTGTGTGGCACGGGGAAGGCGTGTCACACAGCTGAAGAAAATAAAAAGCCGTTTGAGTGTGAACACGTGCCTCTGCGTAGTCTGTGCCGGGTCGGGCGCTATATAGCGCCTTTATCACACTGGCGTAGTCGTGCGGATCCCGGCCCGTCCATTTGGGTCGGAACCTGCGTTATTTACTCTTGCTGACCCGGCATAGCGAAGCGCAACAGCGCGGGGCACGGTTCTCGGCTCACCGGCGTCGGAGAGTGCGCTCCCGACGCAGTTACAGGCAAGCAGTCAGGACTGCACAGCACAGCGCACTGAAGCGCGCACACGCGGCAGGAGCCGCAAGCCAGCACACGCGGTACAGCGCGAAGCGCGCACACGCGGCAGGGGCCGCAAGCAGGCACGCGCAAGCCAGCGCGGAGTACCCAACTGAAGCCGCCAAGGAGCTGCTGCAGGCGTTTTGCAATGGGGAAGAAAAAAGCCGGGCGGACACAGAGGCCAACTGGCAGACTCCACCGCACGGGATGCCAATTTTTTGGATTTCTAGAAGTGCTTGGCACTTTGCCAAAGCTTGTTTTAGCAAGATATGAAATAAAACTCTAGTATGCAATGACGTTTATTTTTGTGTAATATTAGTGTCATTGAATGCTCTGTTGGTTTGTGTGATCATGCTTTATATGTGTTCTTTACCAGTAGTAGTCTGGCAATTAATAAATAAAATAAAATTAATAAATGAGCAAATTGCAAATTATTTTTCTTTTTGTTGATTTTAATTTAAAAATCATAGAAGTGCAGTTCAGCAGCAAGAAGAAATAAGTAAAAGCTAATATTCATGTCAAAAATCAAAAAAGATAAACTTCAAATATGATAATCACAAGAATAAACTGTACAGTAGAATTATGCTGTCCACTTTAAAAAGTGACTAAAGATTTATATAAAGTTAACTGCTGCAGCTAAGCACTCAAGAATAAGTGATAAAACAATGGAGGGTAGTGCAGTCTAGTAGGTAAAGTGGTATAAATATATTTGCCAGGTTAATTATTATCTTACTGTGTTTCCCTGATCAAGTATCTTAACCTACCAGTTTGCAGATTTTATAAATATGTGAACAAGCTAAATAAATGATGCACATAATTGTACATTCTTAATTCAATTTAAAGTCGTGGTTGGCCAGAGCCTAACCTGGCAGCATCAGGTGGAAGGCAGTCAGCAACCCTGAACAGGGTATGGCAGTCCAACATACAGGTGTAGATAAGCACTTAATGACATTAAGTAGTTATATTTGGAAAAACAAAACACAAAACATTGCATTATTTCACAAAAAAATTGTCTACTGCTGTCAGTGCAACGTTATGCAAGCACGTGAACAGGCCATCTAGTAAGGCCATTAAGTGAGGAAGGGTTTATCGTGCACAGCAGTAATAAACTGAAAAGTATTGAGCATACAGTATGTGATATTCATATACATTTAATCCTGTATGTGCTAAGGGTTTAGTGTCACTGAGAGGCAGTGATTATTGCAATCGTGATGGATGTAAGGAAAGAAGCACATGTGGTAGAAGGTGTGCCTATCATTTTTATGGCTCAGACAGACAGTGAAGTACAAAAGAGTGTATTGTGTACAATCCAGTAACAGAAAAGTATTCATAAAGTATGTGATTAGTTTCAGTCTAGTTATTTGCTAAAGATATTTTGAAACAGTGTGATCTGGTGGTATAGCAGCCAGTATTCACCTGGGTGCTTGGATTGGAATTTGAAAAAGGGGATGGATATTATTTACTTCATGAAGGACTAAATTTATTTTCTTAATTGAAAATATCACTGACACATTTTAAGTATTCATTGTAGAAAAAGGTAATGATACTCAACATGCTCAATAATACCAATAAATCCAGAAATACTCAGACATGCAAATTGCATTATCTGTAAGGAATTTGTTAAAACATCTGTACTAAACCTTAACCTGATTAAAAGTAAATGTATACTTACAGTATAACTTTTGTAAAATTCTTATCACTTGATTAATGTACCTTAACCCATCCCTGAATAACTCTCACTAGACCCATAGGAATGAAAAATCAAAAAAGTGATCTCCTTAATATCTTTTTGGTTTCTCCTATACAACAATGAGATAAGTAAAAAAGAAAATGGATACATTTTCTTTAGTCTCATGCTTGTACGAAATTTATTCCTGACAAAAAAATACGAGCGATGTTCAAAAAGCTTCTGCACTTTTTTAAACTTTATTTATTAAGAATTTCAAAAACAAATGACATCACCTTTCTTTCCCCAGTATTGTACCAACTTTTTTATGTCACATTTCTACTCCTCCCTCCTTCACCATTTCGAACGAAAATATAAAAGTGCGGAAACTTTTTGAACGTTCCCCCATACTTCACAAGGTTCTACTCTTGAGTTTCAGCAGAGATCTCAACAAAGTGACACATTGGGCTCAGATTTTCCAAATTGTGTCTTGACATTTTTTTTTATGTTGCAGTTTGATAGTACTTGCATTCTTTGCTCAGTAATATATGGTGGAATATGTGGATAGTTGTTTGTGGCAACAAAACAATTTACTATGATTACAAAACTATAGTCCTTGCTTCTGAATAATACTGTTAGTTGCTCTAATTTATATTGCTGTGCTTCAGTTAGATCATACACCTACTAGAAGACAAGACAGGCAGTGTGGAATAATGATCAAGGTTTTGGGCTTCAATCCAAAGGTTGTGTGTTCAAATCCTGCTACTAATACAATCTGAGCAAGAGAAAGTTACTTTATCTGTCCATGGTCCAATTAGAATAAGAAATTTAACCAATTATATTTCAAATGTTGTAAGTCAACTTAGATAAAGGCATTAGCCAAATGATCATCAAAATATAAAATGATTTTGTATGTAAATTTTCCATTTTGACTCCTTCACCTCAGTTATATCTCATGTCTCATAAGGAATTTGAGGAGAAACATCTGTGACAAAGTCGATTCTTAGATGAAACATAAATTAGAATCTCTTTTAAGTCTCAGGAGCCATCAAAGAAGAACCCTTGAGCAGTAAAACTTTCCTATGGGGAAAAATGCAATGAAACAAGCATTTTTTTTTTCTAGTTTCAATCAGCTACGTTATCCAGGAAAAGACATTGACTTCCTGTAAAAATACTTCCAAAACACAGAAGAGTTTGGCCAGAAATGCTTGAAAACTTCTGCATGCAGGAGTTGTCTAAACCAGTTGCTGCTAAGACGCATAGGTGTGAATAGTGTCATTGAAAACATTGGCAAATAACTTTTCAAGCGGTTTGGAATCACTCTGATCTAGCGTTAAAACACTAGACAAATTCTTAGATGTGAATGGGCCTAAAGGGAATGTCTTTGTGGAAAGTGAGAGAACCCTGAGAATACATTGAAACATAGAATTAGATAATGAGGAATGATTACACAGGCAATGACCCAGCCTAAAATTCAAACCTGGGACGCAGCAGTCTATGAGATAGTAATAGTAACCCCTGTGTAAATAAACATATATTATATAAATGTTAATAACAGAAAAAAATCCCAGTATTTCTATTAACAGTTGATGGTAGAAACAGCAGTTTGACATGGTACATTTTTTCAGCAGCATGGTAAAATAACTAATGCAAAAATAATTATTCAGCACTTATGACAATAAGTGCATAGAAAAACTAACAAAGCAATAGATATTTAGCGTGGATTTAAAACGTGAGTAAGATCCCTGGGTCAAAATAGTAAGCACATTATCTATATACTGAATTAGGTATATTAAAATCTTCTTTGTAAGACTTTTCTTTTTTTAAATACAGTACTTTGTTAATTATGATTTTTACACTAACACAATAATACTTCTTTCAGGTGTGCTTTCCAGTCTTTGAATTTACTGCACATCAATGTGTATCAAGCAGGTTAGTATTAATTAGAGACCAATACATACATTTTCTCAAAATACTTTGTTGTACATTATTTCTTATTATAATAGCAATTATTTCAGTTTGAAAATATTAACTTTGGTACTGAATAGCATACAGGTGGATAACACTTCTGATTTTCTCAGTGTCTCCAATGCTGTTAAAATGTTTGAATACTATAAAATCTCTTTATGTATATATACTGTACTGCCAACAGAGTCTCTTCACATTGCCTTTGGTGACCTGTGTTATGGCTGCCGTCCTAGGATCTCTCCAGGTTGGGTACCACTCAGGCAACATTAACTCACCAGAAAAGGTGAGTGGATCAAATTCACCTAAGAAGAAACATGAAATAAATAAATTGGAAACTATAAGGTAATACAGATAAACTTCTAGAATATCAGATGATGTATCCTAAAAATCTTGCTGGAGAACATATAAACAAATTAAATTGGCAAATTTATTAAAAAAAAAACCTAAAATCATTTATATAAACATTTAGAACTGTTGCTGTGCCACTTCAGGCTGTGGTCAGGGGCATCCCGTTTTCTTTAATTATCTTTCAGATGTATCTAGAATTTTATTCCACAGAGGATGCACAACCCAGTGTGTTTCTTCGTGCCAGTCCCAGTGCCAGTATATTGTGCCTACAAGAGACTAAATGGAAGGGGAGTGAGGCCAGGTGGATCAGAGGTGGATTCAAATTGTTATATCATGGTGTGGATGGGAGAAGAAATGGGGTAGGAGTTATTCTGAAGGAACAGTATTGCAAGAGTGTCAGTGTCAGACAGAGTAATAATTATGAAGCTGGTAATTGAAGGTGTGATGATGAATGTTGTTAGTGCATATACCCCGCAAGTTGGGTGTGCAATGGATGAGAAAGAAGTTTTCTGGAGTGGGTGGGATGAAGTGATGGACAGTGTACCCAAGGGACAGAAAGTGGTGATTAGAGTGGATTTCAATGGACATGTTGATGAAGGGAACAGAGGAGACGAGGAAGTGATGGGTAGGTATGATGTCAAGGATAGGAATAAAGAAGGTCAGATGATAATGAATTTTGCAAAAATGATGGACATGGCTGTGGTGAATACATATTTTAAGAAGAGGGAGAAACATAGAGTTACGTACAAGAGTGGGGGGAGATGCACACAGGTAGATTATATCCTATACAGAAGAGTCAATCTGAAGATCTGAAGGAGATAAAGAAAAAGTGGTGGCAGGGGAAAGTGTAGTTAGACAGCATAGGATGGTATCTGTAGGATAACACTGGGGATCAAGAACAGGAGAAAAGTGAAAGGCAGAGCCAAGGATCAAATAGTGGAAGTTGAAAAATGAAGACTGCATGGTTGAGTTTAGGGAAGAGGTAAGACAGGCACTGGGTGTCAGTGAAGAGTTACCTGACAGCTGGGTAACTACAGCAGAAGTAGTAAGGATGACAGCTAGGAGGGTGCTTGGCGTGACATCTGCACAAAGAAAGGAGGAAAAGGAAACCTGGTGGTGGAATGTGGACGTACAGGAGAGTATATAGAGAAAGATAATGGTGAAGAAGTGGGAGATGCAGAAAGTAGACAAGAGTACAAGGAGATAAAGCGCAAGTTGAAGAGAGAGGTGGCAAAGGCTAAAGATAAGGCATATAATGAGTTGCATGAGAGGACCTGTACCGATTGGCTAGACAGAGGGACCGAGCTGGGAAAGATGTGCAGCAGGTTATGGTCATAAAGGATAAAGATGGAAACATACTCACAGGCGTGGAGGGTGTGTTGAGAAGATGGAAAGAGTACTTTGAGAGGCTGATGAATGAGAGAAAGAGACGGTTGGATGGTGTGGAGATAGTGAATCAGGAAGTGCTATGAAGAGGATGAAGAATGGAAAGGCCGTTGGTCCAGATGACATACCTGTAGAAGCATGGATGTGTTTAGGAGAGATGACAGTGGAGTTTTTAACCAGATTGTTTAATGGAATCATGGAAAATGAGATGATGCCTGAGTTGTGCAGAAGAAGTGTACTGGTGCTGGTTTTTAAAAATAAGTGGGGTGTGCAGAGCTGTGGTAACTACAGGGGGTTAAAATTGATGAGCCAAAGCATGACGTTATGGGTAAGAGTAGTGGAAGCTAGGTTAAGAAGTGAGGTGATGATTAGTAGGCAGCAGTATGGTTTCATGTGAAGAAAGAGCACCACAGATGCAATGTGTGCTCTGAGGGTATTGATGGAGAAGTATAGAGAAGGCCAGAAGGAGTTACATTGTCTTTGTGGACCTGGACAAAGCATATGACAGAGTGCCTTGAGAGGAGTTGTGGTATTGTATGAAGAAGTCGGGAGTGACAGAGAAGTATGTAAGAGTTGTACAGGATATTAACAAGAGAAGTATGACAGTGGTGAGGTCTTCAGTAGGAGTGACGGATGCATTCAGCATGGAGGTGGGATTACATCAGTGATCGGCTCTGCGCCCTTTCTCATTTGCAATGGTGATGGACAGGTTGACAGATGAGATAAGACAGGAGTCCCCTTGTACTATGATGTTTGCTGATGACATTTTGATCTGTAGCGAGAGTAGGGAGCAGGTTGAGGACACCCTGGACAAGTGGAGATGTGCTCTAGAGGGGAGAGGAATGAAGGTCAGTTGGAAAAAAGACAGAAAATATGTGTGTGCATGAGAGGAAGGTCAGTGGAATGGTGAGGATGAAAGGAGTAGAGTTAGTGAAGATGGATGAGTTTAAATACTTGGGATCAACAGTACTGAGTAACAGGGATTGTGGAAGAGAGGTAAAAAAGAGAGTGCAGGCAGGGTGGAACGGGTGGAGAAAGAGTGTCAAGAGTAATTTGCAACAGACGGCTATCAGCAAGAGTGAAAGGGAAGGTCTACAGGATGTTAGTGAGACCAGCTTTGTTATATGGGTTGGAGACAGTGGCACTGACCAGAAAGCAGGAGACAGAGCTGGAGATGGCAGAATTAAAGATGCTAAGATTTGCATTGGGTGTGACGAGGATAGATAGGATTAGAAATGAGTACATTAGAGGGTCAGCTCAGGTTGGACAGTTGGAAGACAAATTCAGAGAGGCGAGATTGCATTGGTTTGGATATATGCAGAGGAGAGATGCTGAGTATATAGGGAAAAGGATACTAAGAATAGAGTTACCAGGCAAGAGGAAATGAGGAAGGCCTTAGAGAAGTTTTTTGGAAGTGGTGAGACAAGACATACAGGTGATGAATGTGATAGAGCAAGATGTATAGGACAGGAAGATATGGAACAAGATGATCCACTGTGGCAACCCCTAATGGGATCAGCCGAAAGAAGAAGAAGAAGAAGAAGCCTGCAGCAAACTGAAATGATTCGGCATAGTTTACAAAGGCTCATACCTGTGTATATATGGTCTCACAGTTCATACTGCATGTCAGGACAAAAACCAGGCCATGATGTCCAAGGGATCCTTTGTGGACCCTTCCAGTCAAATTGTGGTGAGATATAGATCAGGGCAAAGGTTTTATATCGTTTCTAAAACTTTGAGTGTTCCCAGCAGGTTAGTGGACTCAGTAATTGTCAAATCAAAAAAGTGTCAACTCCAGAATACACACAGCCTCAGACTGGGATGACAGTTCAACTATATGGCACTTTTCTCACTACTTAAAATGCTTTACATAGTGAGCAGGGAGCTACTTTAGCCACCACTAATGTGCAGCATCCACTTGGATGATGTGACGGCAGCCATTTTGCACCAGTATGCTCATCATACGTTAGCTGTTAGATGGTAAAGGGGTGAGAGATACTTAGCCAGTTAGACACAAGGTGGGCAATTTAGTCAGGACATCTGGATATACCCTACTGTTTACAAAGGATGCCCAGGGATCTTTTATGACCAAAGAGAGTCAGGATCTCAGTTTTATGTCTCATCCGAAGGATGGTGCCATTTTTACAGCACAGTGTAATCATCACTGCACTGGGGCATTGGGATCCTCATTCAGACCATAGGGTAAACATCCCCTGCTGGCCCCACCAACACCTCTTCCAGGAGCAACCCAAGCTTTTCATGGTTGGTCTCCCATCTAAGTACTGGCTAGGCCTGAACATGCTTAGCTTCAGTTGGAAGACCTTTACTGAAGTGCATGTGGTGTCTGCTTTTTAATTATACCTGTTTTTGTACAGCATTGTGTTTAGTACATGATTTTTTTTATTTCTTCAGATAAAAACAGAAATTTCCATATTAAGGACTAATGTAACTTCCTCAATAAAACATAACGGCACACTAGACTCTTTATTCCAAATCTCAATTTCTCAAAGCCCAACAAAGATCTTTCCATAAACAACTTAAGAGATTTGGGTAAGATGAATGTGTTGATCACTATAAACATGGCACTGGTTTTTCTTTGTCCACTGGAATACTTTAATTTCCTCCCATATTACAAATACTCTGCGGTGAGCTGGCACCCTGCCCGGGGTTTGTTTCCTGCCTTGCGCCTTGTGTTGGCTGGGATTGGCTCCAGCAGACCCCTGTAGTTAGGATATAGCGGGTTGGATAATGGATGAATGGATGGATTACAAATACTTTGGTGTTAGGTTGCTAGGCCACACTAAACTACTGTTATATGAATGTGTGAGCTCTTTAAAGGATTATCATCTCATTCAGAGTGTGTTGCTGTCTTATGAGCAAGATAGTCTTTGGCTACAAACTGAACTTGGAATGAAATATGCAGGTCTAGAAAATCCTTGTTTCGTTATTTCTTCAGGGGTAAATTCTTAGTTTTAGTTTTTGTGTTAGCATTGTTTCCCTTTCAGAAAGATTATCCTTTATATTATTTTTCATTCTTTTCAGGTCCCAATTTGGGATCCTGAGTTGGTTTGTCATGTGGTGGGTGCGGCAATGCACTGTATCAGTGTGTGTTCCTAACCTCTCTCTCTGTCACTTTTTCAAAATTCAGTTGATGCATATTGTGGATATATGCATGTACATTTTTTTTTTTTTTTTGTTGTTTCCTCTGTATTGAAGGCATGGATGCATTGCCATTACAAGTGGTTATAGAGGAACTGTAAATGTTTCTGTTATGAATACTGACAACATTTAAAAAATACATTCAGTATTTATAAGGTGAAGTTATTTTTTTAAAATACTGGTACCTTTTAATTTGCCACATGAAATTTGTGTTCTGAATTTAAGTATTTTTTATAAAGTTTAATATGTTCTTGTATTTTAAAATGGAGATGATAGGGCATGTGACCAAACATAAAAATAAATGCCTTAAAACTTATTGAATACATCCATTTTTCAAGGCAAGAGTGTTATCAAGTATTGATCTAGTTTTTGATATTGTGCACATATTATTAAAAAGCACATCCATGACATTTTAGTAAGAAAAAAAGGTATATAGTTTTGTGCAATTAACAATTTTTAAAGGAAACTAGTTGTGCTCTTTTCATTTCTCCTCACTGGTTTCCTTTAATTTCTCATTTTCACCCTGAAAACTTCTTTCTTGCCACTATTGACATTATTGAATATTGAATGTTGCTGCCCAGATATCGATTACTGTTTTTTTTCTGTTAATACCTAGACATTAATCACCAAAAAACTATATCACATTTATAATCACTTATGTCTTTCACTAAGTGTAATAAAGCTAATTCAAGTTTTATTTAAAATTACTAACAAGAAACAGTTAAAGTTCCTAAGTATGTGTACTCATTTGAAAACTTTGCCCTCAGTTTTTCCATTATCATATACTCAGCAAGAGCAAATCAGTATAGCCCACTGTGATGGACGGCCGGGCTCAACCCGGCCGACACAACCAGGTCTCTAGATGGCAATTTCCCTGCAGCTTAGAGGTGCCCCAGATTCCCGCAGGGCATCATGGGAGATGGAGTTTGGCTTCACAACCCTGCTGGGTATTGTGGGTGCCGCCATGTGATGCTGCGGGGAGACTGAGGGATTTTTGTTTCCCATATAGGCAGGAAGTACTCCCAAGTCATGGGGACGGAAGAACAGAAGTACTTCCGGGCTGAAAAAAATGTAATTCTCCATCTGACCTGGAAGTGCTGACAAGTCACGTGGACAGAAGAGGAGAAACACTTCCGGGTCAAGGACTAAAAAAAGGACTAGTGGAGACCCAGTAGGCAAGCCAGAGTTGGGAGAGAGTGTGACAGAGCTGCTGGGAGGAGAGGAGGAGAATTGTTGTGTTTAAATATTGTGTGATTATTGTAGTTATTGCCTGGTTATTGTGGTGGAGGTGCTTTGGGGCACTTTGAAGAAGAAAATTAAAATACTTCTTGGTGCTTTTAAACCTGTGTCTACATCTGTCTTTTGGGCTTCACGGGGCAACAGTGCCCTCAAGTGTCCATCTATTGACACCATATAAAATGCACACATGAATATCAATATATAATCTATTTATATGATCAAATTACAAACAAAATGTTATATATCTAATATTAGAATTAAGGTTAAAATAACAATAATCCTACATATATGAAATTCTTATGTCACAGAACGGGTCATGCATGATTGGCCAGGGTGTGGTGTACTATTACTACTTCACATACAGCAGGAAAAATACTAGAGCTAACCCTGAGAACATTGTTAGCACAAGTGATACAGGTCCAGAACTTGAAAATGGCTTGACATTAAATGGAATTAAATTAATTCATAATCTAAATTTATTTTTTCTCTTTCAGTATTATTTAGTAATCTTGTCCCTTACCTTGGCCAGATAATTGAAATTTTTTTTAATGAAACATGGGAAATGCGGTACAACTGTTCACTATCAGAGTCCAGCTTTTCCCTGTGGTGGTCTGTCACAGTCAGCATTAAAGATTTTGGAGGAATGATTGGAGCACTAGGAGTCAAAGTTCTTGCAGACACTTATGGAAGGTAAGCTTTGTGGATGAGTTTGTCCATTTATTTTTATAAACTATAATGATGCTTTTGATTCTAGTTGGGTGTTGAATGGCTTTCTTTTGTGAAATGAGTGTTTCATTTCTGTGTTGAATCTTTCTTACTTATGTAAAAATATGCTATACTGAACAAGAGACTCTACCAGATATGTCTTTTCTCTACAGAAGGAATTCCATTCTTGTGGCCAATGGCATATCCATTCTGAGCACATGTTTGATGTCTTTGTCCCACCTCTGCAAATCATTTGAGTTGCTCATTTTAGGTCGATTAATCTTTGGACTATTCTGTGGTCTAATAATGAGTCTGAACCCTCTCTACATTCAGGAGATTTCCCCCAGATCAATGCGGGGAGCATGTGCGACAGTTAACCAGGCCTTATTTTCCATTGGTATTTTATTGGGCATGGTGAGTTCTTAAAACGTGATGAGTGTCAACTTGTTTTAATAATGTTAAGAGGACTAGACGTTAAAAATTAATGTTTAATATGATGGATTGCAAAGAAAATTGTTCCACTTTCTTTTTCTTCTTACTTTTTTGTGATTATTTCCTTATCTCGCTTTATCATTGCATTTGCTTTTCCTTTTCAGTTAATGAGTCTGGATACAGTTTTGGGCACAGAAGATTGCTGGCCATTAATGCTTTCACTGTCCTTGATACCAGCATTTCTCCAATACCTTTTCTTACCCCTCTGTCCAGAGAGCCCTCGTTATCTGATTATAAATCAAGGGAAAGTAGAAGAGGCCAAAAAGGGTAGGGGTTAAATTTATTATTAACAACCCAAACCAGGCCCCCAAAAAGGGCTCGTATTGGTGTTTGTGCATCTTTTTAAAATAAGAGAGACATTATAATAAAGAAAAGTAGTAATAAGATAATTGAAATAATGAAATAATTATTTAACTGAGTTAATCCTGTTGCAGTCCCATTTTCTTTTCCATGACACTGTTCATTTTGGCAGTGACGTCTTGCTAATACCACTAACATCTAACTCAGGTTCCATTAATAAACACACTTGAAATGATTATTTAGCAATTTCACTAGTATGATTACTTATAAGATATCAAATTTGTGATTATTCATATGCATGTTTTTCAAAGGACAGATGCTACAAATGACTCCCATGAAACTGATACAAGACAAAAATATTTTTTTTGTGCTAGGTGGATTTGATTAATGTCTGTTTTTTAAAAAGGTATGCATTGTAAAGTTAGATTATTTCTGCTTTCAGATCTCTTTTAGATGCTTTACATTTATTAGATCACATGTACAGTAAATATATTTTAGTCCAGATTTTCTATCCTGTAGCCCTGGTGTGCTTGCAGCATCAGCACGAGACACAAGTTAAATAAGGATGGATTCTAATTTTTCTACAAGGTATACTCAAAAACACAGCTACAATAACGTATAAGTTGACAGTTTATAGAAAATCAATTAACTTGCATGCCACTAAGAAGTACTGTAGTGGTAAATAAACACATTTAAACTCCATCCAAATTAACTGACATGAGATTCAGACTTGAATCCTAGGAAAAATATGACAACAGGTCTGACTACTGCAACACTATGACATGCTTAGCATACACATTTGACAAACAAAATAATATTTGCAAAATTTTGTTTTGTTAATTCTAATTTTCATAATGTGATTTTCAACATGACTAAATGTGAATGCCATCTGTTTTGATCAGGGCACTTTGAACAACGAAAAGGCCATTTTGGACCTTAGTTCCAGGAAATGAAAGTTTAATAACGCAAAATAATTAATAAAACTAGTTTGGTTAGATACCAAAAAAATGCAAACACTGATCATCAAAAATAACAAAGCCAAAGTTTCTAAGACCATCCAGTAATGCCTAACTACAAATAACACATGAGATAGCTTTAAGGCTTTAAAGTCCAAAAGCTTAAAAAGATCTGCATGATCACATCATATGCCACACCAACATGACCAGCCAATGCAGTCGACATTAA
Source organism: Polypterus senegalus (assembly GCF_016835505.1). Classification (NCBI taxonomy): domain Eukaryota; kingdom Metazoa; phylum Chordata; class Cladistia; order Polypteriformes; family Polypteridae; genus Polypterus; species Polypterus senegalus. Next base: position 125,511,273 of record NC_053162.1, read on the forward strand.
CAGTAACAAGATCAGAAAATGATACATAATTTAGACAATAAAATGGCACCAGAATGTCATGAAAAATATAATAATACATTTTATTAACAGTAAAAAAATATAAAAGAATTGTCAAACATAATTAAGGAGTTTCACAACACCACCTACCCAAAATAAAATTACCTAAGAGGCCAACATATATCAAAATTTTTCACATAGACATTATCAGAAATAAGGTCCATATTTAAGTTAAGTAATTCAGTCTTTGTATTTATTTGCTGTCAGCTGTCATTCCAGATATCAAACTGTTTTTTTACAGTACAGCGTTGGGGAATAATTAAATTCAAAAAGTGCACATTTGTGCATACAATTATATTCACTCTGTCTGAGCCAATTTAGTGTCACCAAAGCCCACTGTAGAATTTTGTTTAATTTACAGTATCAATTGCTGACAGAAAAAAAATGGCTTTCAAAATATCAAAAATATCTGCATAACTTAAAAATGACTCAAGAGGACAAACTTGGTTCAAGGCTAGATGCAAAGTCGAAAACATCAGTTAGCCCTGGGGTTTCTACTTCCAACCATACTAATATCCTTTTCATGCCTGTTTAAGTATTTTTTTTTTTATTTTGTAACTAGTGTAAAAATACTTTTTTCTTCATGTTTGTACATTATAAATCTTTGTCAAATGAAACTTGATTAAACCTGTATTTGCAGGTGCAATTTTCTATACTGATGCAGACACTAACTGCTTGTTTGTGTCTCTTTTTATGAAAGTCCTACAAACCCTTCGAGGACCTTTGAGGGATACATCTAGCGAGATTAAAGAGATGCAAGATGAGGCAATTAATATTCAGTCAAAGGTCACCGTCAAGGCATTTCTAACTAGACGAAGCTACAGGATGCCAATCCTAATTCTCATTGTTATTAACTTAGCTGTACATATGTCTGGGTTCAACATAGTAAGTATTAAAATTTAAACAATGCATTTGCTTATCAGAGCCTCTTTTTCATATGCTTTAATTTCATCTGCTTGTCTGTGCTTCTTTCAGATAGTAAATTATTCAACTAGTATATTCAGAGCCTCTGGTCTTCCACATTCTCAATCACTTACCCTTGGAGCTGGTGCTATCAATACTTTCTTCACCATTGTCTCTGTAAGTGATGCTCATTCACCCAGTTATTGTTTATTCACTTTTAAATTAATATTCAATGCATTTTATTCTGTTGCTAAGAATGACACACGGTAAAATCTTTTTTTTTTGTCCAGCACTTTCTTGCCTCATTGGTATGATAAAAACCCCACATATGAAATACTTTTTGCTCAATTGATATTTTTGTGCTTCATTTTGGTTGTCTCACTTTTTAAGATTTTAAACCCTTAACTGTTTATTTTAGTCTTAAATAGTTGTATTCACTGTTTTTAATTGTTCCTTACTATGTATAAGATGCAAATGACAAAGGAGTCAGTAGTTCTCTGTCTATCTTGTTTCCATGTACACCAGTGTGCATTTATTGTGCACTGTTTGGTTTAATAAAGTACTCCAAAGGAACTTCAACAGAAAGTGAACGACTGAAAATTGCTCATCCGTTTTAGGCTTTGAATCATTTGGATGATATCATTAGAAAGGAAAAAAAAATTAACTGACACTGCAGTGTTAAAACACCAACATGTCATGATATTAAATTACAACTGTTATTGGGAAGGATTGTTTTCTAATTAAGCAACTGGGCTGGAACAAAAACTCATTTTCAGACAATTTGTGGGCAATATTTTCTGCAAGAAATTACAACTTTATGTTAAAGAGCAAAATTGATCAGAAGGGCTTAAAGTTGGGCAGGCCACATCAGCGAGTCCCAGGGATTCACCCTAAAATGGGATAGGATGGGTCAAAGTCACTCTTTATCACAAAACTTAGAAAAAATGGGGTTCTTTAATGTAGGCATACAGAGTGTTGTTTTCTGCTATTTTGAAGTTGCCAATCATAAATGTGGCAATATTTCTGATATTTGACTGTTGGTCCTAACCCTCTAAGAACCACTCCCAGAAGGTTAAAAGTGATAAATTTCAAAAATAAACATGCAGGGTATCATTGCAGAATATTTAAGGTCAGCCATTGTGAATATGATGTTATTTTTGATTTTTGATCCTTTGCTAGGAATTTAGCCCCTGTGGACCTCTATCAGTGGGAGAAAAATTACAAATTTCTATTACAATCAAGGAAATTTAGACTTTAAACATTTAATTTAAAGCATACATTTTAATATTTAAATTATTTCATGCAACTATTCCTCTATATTATCTCATAGTGTAAATCATTGCATTTCTTATGAACACCTCGAATCAGAGTGGCTTATGCTAATTCAGGCTTTTTCTTTTAACAACTTGCAGGCATCCTTAATGGAACGAGCAGGACGTCGGAAATTACTCCTGGTTGGCTTTGCTGTAAAAGTATTGTGTAATGTGTTGCTAACTATCACAACTTCTTTGGTATGAATTATTTTTGGATAGAGCTTGCTAGAGTCAAGGCAATCAAATAAGAATACAAAATAATTAATTAAATGCAAATATATACATTTGGAAAATAAATAAGTGAATTATTGATTAATCTTTTCAGTCAGATTTTTCTATTACAGGGTCAAGTGGAGCAGCTGCTTGAGCTGCAAGTATTGGGCACAAAGCAGGAAACAGCTCTGGGTGTGGTGTTTGTTCTGATTGCAGAGCCCATTTATACAAACAAGTGTAGTTTTTAATTTTGGGCCAGATTAGAATATTGCAACAAAAATATTAGAACAGTCTAAATGATAACAGGTCATTCGGCCCAATAAAGCTTGCTAGTCCTATCCACTTAATTCTTCCAAAAAAACGTCAAGTCTAGTTTTGAAAGTTGGCAGCTTATTCCATATGTCAACGTCTATAGTTCTCTATGTGAAGATAAAGTTTTGTGCAAAATTTACCCTTAACAAGTTTCCAACTGTGTCCCTGCGTTCTTGAAGAGCTCATTTTAAAATAACAGTCTCAACCCACTGTAGTGATGCCTTTCATAATTTTAAACACTTCAATCATGTCTCCTCTTAATCTTCTTTTGCTGAAACTGAAAAGGTTTAGCTTTTTTTAATCTTACCTTATAATTCTTTCCCTATAATCCTGGAATAAGCCCAGTTGCTCTTCTCTGGACTTTTAGGCCTTGTTCACACGGGCGTTAAAATCGAGCGTTTTTTTTGCGTTCGTAGCGTCCGGTGAGCGCATCAGCGCCGATTGTTTTCTACGTAGGAGTCAATGAGAGTGTTCACACGGGCTTTGGTGACGTGCGTTTGTCCGGCTGCGCGTTTATACGGCATCAAAAAAACGTTGCATGCAGCTTTTTCTTGGCGTTCAAAACCCAACGAACGCAAGGAAACCGCTTCTAGTTCGTTTTCTGCGCGTTTATTTTATGTAAGCGCACACACGACTACTGTTTCCTTACCTCAAAGTGACAAGTAGTCTTTCTTCGGGGCTAACACCAAGTCGCATATTGGTTGATCGGCGTGCAATGTGGCATTGCACCAGCTGCAGCAGACAATCAAAAGTGGAAACCGACATCCGACAGTAATTAAAAAACTTGCGCGGAAATTTTTGCATTTCTTCATAAAGCACAAAAAAACTTCCTTTAACCCGACGTTGTGCAGTCAGAGGATGAACCCAGTAGCGGCGGCAATTTTTTCTCTCCCTACGTCGCCGTATTATGAGTATTTTTAAAACAAGAAGATTAATATCTAACATAGCAAAATGGTCCATATTGAAAGGAGGCACCTCAAATAAAACGACAAGGGCTTTCATATCCAGTTCCCGACACTGCCTCCACAGGTTAACACACAATTTGGGCTGCAGGCTGGCGTTAGACAGAGACAAACGAACTCCGGTGTAGAAGTCAATCGATCGCCACCACAAAATGCAACATAAATGTCTAGGACGTTCAGAGCAAGTTCGTTTATCCAAAAACTTAACGCCCGTGTGAACAAGGCCTTAAAGGCACTGCAATATCCTTTTTTATAGCCTGGAGACCAAAAATGTACACAGTACTCCAGGTGAGGTCTCACCAGTGCATTATAAAGCTTCAGCAACCTCCTTAAATATGTATTCTACACATCGTGCCATATAACCCAACATTCTGTTAGCCTTCTTGATGGCTTCTGAACACTGTCTGTGAGTTGATAGTGTCAAGCCCACTTCGGCTCCTAAATCCTTTTCATAAGGTGTATTCTTAATTTTCAGACTTCATACTTATTGTATATTAAATTTGACTTGCCACAAATCTGCTCAGGCCTGTATGCTGACCAAGTCCCATTACTTGCCAATCCACCTAGCTTGGTGACATCTGCAAACTTAACCAGCTTGTTACTTATTTTCCCAACCAAATCATTTACATATATTAAAAATAGCAGTGGTCCTAGCACTGACCTCTGTCAAACACCACAATTCTCATAGAGTTCCTTGCACCATAACCCTCTGCTCTCTATGTCTGCACCAATTATGCTACCCATCTGCAAACAACACCCTGAACTCCCACTTCTTTTAGTTTAATGCCCAACCTCACCTGGTAAACCCATGCTGAATGTTCAGTAAAACTCCTGTTTTAGCCACGTGTTGCTCAGTCTTTTCTTTAACAATTTTTTTCATTAATTTACATGTGATGCACATTAAGCTTACTAGCCTATAGTTGCTTGGATCTGCCCAATCACCCTTTTATAAAAATATAGTATTGCCATTTTCCAGCCCTTTAAAATTTCCCCAGTGCGCAATTACTTCCCAAAAATATGTGACAAAGGTATATATATGAACTCACTAACCCCCTTAACAACTCAAGGATAAATATTATCTGGTCCTGGTGATTTGTTTGATTTCAGCCTATGTAATCTAAGCAGTACTTTTCCTTCTACAATTTCCAAATCACTGAGTACCTCTTTAGTAGTCCCTTTAACTGCTAGGACGTTTTCTACTTACTCACGTGTGGAAACCTCAAAAGATGAGAGTTTAGAGCATTTGCTATTTGACTGTCTGCATTTTTTAATTCCCCTTTGCTCTTCCTGATTACCTCTTTCTTGACTATTCTTTTACTACTAAAATACTTAAAGAATCTATTTGGGCCATCTTTTGTCTTATCTGCTATATTTCTCTTTAACTGCCTTTTAGTCTTAATATCTTTCTTAATAGTTGCCCTCATGCTTTCATGCAAACTACAATTACAATTGGTTATTCGTCTTAGACACAAATACAGCTGTTTTTTCCTTTGCAACTTCTTTTTCAATTCTTTATTAACCCACTGTGGAGTTTTTTTTTAATTTCCTACTAATTCCATATTTAGGTATTTACCTGTCCTGCATTATATGTAAAACATTTTTAAACTTGTTCCATTCTTCCTCAACTGTCTCCACACTTAAAAGCTTATTTCAGTCTGTCCTCCTTAGACTTTGCTGCATCGGCTTACAATTTGCCGTACTGAAGTTAAAATCAGTTTTAGTCTTTGCATCCAAACTCTTTCAAAACATTGATCACTGTATTATGTATAGCAATTTTTCCCTAGTGAATCAAATACCTCTATACTCTCAATTCTATCCTGACTATTACAAAATACTAAATCTAGACAGGCTTCCCTCTGTGTTGGTGCTTTAACATACTGGGCTAAAAACATTCATTGATTACTTTTAAAAATTCCTGCTCTTGTGCTTCACTATTAATAAGGTTGGTCCAGTTAATATTGGGGTAGTTAAAGTATCCCATGAATATAATATCCCCCAGTAAAGTTGGCTTTTTAAAATTATTAAAAAGATGTGCATTGAAATAACTGTCTGCATTGGGCAATCTATGACACACTCCTGAAATAAGGTTTCTTTCTCTAATACTTTCCGCACAGAGCCTGATGTCTTCACTAAGATAGGGCTCATTGTCCAATTGAAGAGGAGTTGTGTTTAAATTCTGCTTGATATAACCAGTAACCCACCTTCTTTTCTGTTCTGTCTGTCTTCCCTAACAAATGTGCACCCATCTATGTTATACTCATCCCCATCCTTGTTATTTAGCCAGGTTTCAGCTATTGCTATAATAACTTAATTATGCTTCGCTATATACAACTCAATATCACTTGTTTTATTTTTAATACATCAAGCTATGTTTAACATGTTATTTATTTCACTTTTACATTTAGATGTCATCAGAAACGACAGTTGAATTGTTAGGATAACAATAATGTTAATATCAGTACTTTTGCACAACTCTTCTATCATGAAGCTAATTTTAAGCTACTCTGTTATCATTTTGGGTGACAGATTGACACTGTGGTTGTCAGCACTGCCTCACAGATCCAGCATTCTGGGTGTAAAACCAATACTCATCGTTGTCTGTGTAGAGTACTCTTTGAATAGGCTCTGGCTTCTCAACTTTTAATTCAAATTTACAAGAAATAAACTTTAAGAGTAATTGGCAGTCCTAACCTTATCTTTGTGTGAGTGTGGCCTACAGTGGACTAGTCTCACAACCAGGATTGCTCCCTGCCTTGGGCTTGATGCTGCCAAGATAGGCTCTGGCCCCTGTAACACTGTGTTGGATTAAGTGGTTTGGAGAATATTATGTTTTGGTGCTCTGTCAGCTTACATGTTCTCCAGGACTATCCAAAAACAATGTGATAACTTAATTGCTAATTACTGTCTTTTTTGTGTTTCATATTCATATTTCCACACAAAATGATGTATTACAATTTTCACTATGTTAACATGAAGAAGTAAACCACGAAAGTGCTGTTTTGCAGAAATTAGATTTGAAGTAGAAGAACTATCAACATATAATAATTGAAAAAACAGTATTTTTTGTCAAAATTAGATACAAATCATGAATACTTTGGCAATGACAATCATTATTAAATGTAATGAATGAAAATGATTGTAATGAGTTGCAATGAATGAACATTGAATCTAGTCCTAGTACAATACAGCAGTCTAAAACAGCAAGTAACAATGTTCATTTAAATGCAGTCATTTTAAAAAATTATAGTTGATCAATCAGTCTCAAATTTTCTATTACAAGGACAGGGATGTACAGCATATCCCAAGAGAACTAGGAAAAATGCATGAGTCAGACCTGAACAGCAAATTAACTTGTCATAATCTCATGTATGTACGAGTCACCAATCAAACTAACATGAGCATTATTGGGATTCTCGAAGAAAACACAACACTCTAGCAAAAGACAAATGAACTTGTGTACTGTATATCTTGAAGATTTCACACTGTCAAAAGAAAAGGACACATGCCCCAAAAAGGTTTGGGGTAGCCACACCGTATATTGGAAGTTCTGCTCAGAAATCAGCAGTGATTTTTTTCCCACACTGAGCTCAACACAGAATTGATTTATATGAGATAAAATGGTGGTTTTAAAATCGGGCAGAGGAAGTAAGGACATAAGGACCAGAACTGGAAGTGAGGTCATCAGGACCGGAACTGGAAGTGATGTCACTGGGACCAGGACTGGAAGCGGTGTCATTGGAGCCAGGCAGAATTTCCCATAACTGGTCTGCAGAAGAAACAGAGGCAGGGTTAGTGCACTTCGCCACCCCCTGGTCTGGCATGGAATTACCCTCATTTAAGCCCTTTAGCTGCCTCCCATGCACACATGTATGACAACACAAAGTTATCAGATCTGGATTATAACCGAGGGCTCTTCAGCAGTTAACAACACAGTTGTGTTATATTTTGACACATCTTCAGTTTTCTATTTTTTTTTTCAAGAGATGATGTCCACCTAAACAAAAGTTAATCTTTACTATTGTTGTCAGACAGTATTTTTTTATATATCCTGGGTTATACAATGCTGCCCAGACATGCTTCAGCACACCATGAGTCTATAGCACAGAAACATGATTATAGATTATCCATATATACAAAATAGGATGTTCATCTGTGTTCCTGTCTGTATGTTCAAAATACAATCCTACACCTTTTGACTGATTTGTTTCTTTTTAGGAACCAGGATAAGATAGACTGCTTCAGAACCAAACATTCTGATCCTGGGGGTCCCAGTAGTTTTATTGTCCAATGTGCTACAGTTTGCACACCAATGCCACTTAACTGGGCAATGCTGCATGCCGTTTCTGTCCACTGTTATAAAAAAGAGTATCTTAAAATTTTGCAAGGGGGTTTTGGATGAGGTTTGATCAAGAGTGGAAGTGAAGCACAACATAAAGAATCAAAGAGTTATTTTTTAACTTCTGCTTCATCAGATTTTCTTTATAATTTAAGCACTATGAACTCTCCACATTGAACTAGGATGACAAGTCAGACATGACAGCATTAATGGATACAACCCAGCAATTTTGGAATCCAATCGGAACCAAAAAGAATAAATTCTTGACTCACAAGAGTAGAGACATATATAGAGAGGCAGTGCGGATGATGGGTGTGACAGCTACAGTAGCAATAACAACAGTGTTACCATTTTAAAAAACACATAAACGTTTGCTTTCTTTCCTCAACCCATTCTACAAATATACCCATACAATACAATACCATGTACTTCAGCTAGTAAATTATAGAAATCAATATGGATGGCTACTCCACATAAAACTAATATAGCTCAATTAACTAAAAAGACAAATAATTTACAATAAGTAAAGATTTTTATTAACATATAAATGTAAATGAGGCACATACAGCTTTAAGTAAAATTGTTCTCACAGAGAAATTATCTGTGTTAGCATACAATGACACTAGATAATATTTTGCATATCCCCTGGTAATCGGGATGTTGCCGGTTCAAATCCCATAAATGCCAAAAGTGACTCTACTTCATTGGGCCATTGAGCAAGGACCTTAACTTGCATTTGCTCCGTCCTGGCTATGACGTTAATCTGCATCCAGCCCTGTGTGTAGGCCCTCCAACCTGCAGGGAAAAACCCGGGGGTTGGTGGCAGAACTGGCATTCCAGCCACCATAAAAACCTCACACTGTTCCATTCCATCTGAACTAGTGTGGTGCTGAGGTATCACCCATTGCATGGCTGCATTCAGGTCCTAATCTGGGATCCTAAATTGATTTGTCGTGTGGTGGGTGCAGCAATGTGCTATATCAGTGTGTGCTCCTAATCTCTCCTCTTTTTTCTCTCTCAAGTTAAGCATGAATAATCAAAACAATTTTGTATACGTCTGGCAATGGCAATGTTGTTTAACTCATCTGTTTCTCTCTTTGTTTACCTCATAGGACTGCTATTGTCATGTTATGCCTGTCTTGTTTTGGATCTCTCTATGACATATAGCTCAGTTTGGAATATAATATAAATTGATATAATTGTTTTAATAAAATTACCTCTTCTAGACCACCATCTCTGGGATGCCTATTGTACAAGTTGTGGCTGTTTTCGGTCTGGTATCAGCTTTTGAACTTGGACCTGGCCCGATATCTTGGTTTATTTCTGCGGAACTTTTTGATCAGGCTGCTCGACCATTTGCAATGTCCCTGACTAGCTTGCTAAACTGGGGAGGAAAATTCCTGTCCACTCTACTTTACACACCACTACTGGTATTTATTATTTTTATTTTTTCTAAATACTGCGCTGTTAAAGACTGTATGCATTTCACTTTCTTTTAACATGTCATGAAAGAATAACTTATAATAGTGGCACATGTAGGTTCTGATAAACTTGTGTCATTCTTACTGACTTAATTTAATAAGAAGTTTATAACTTTTGCTATGTCTCATCTCTTTTCTATTTTCTTTTCCATAGATGGTGATTGGACCCTACGTTTACATTATATATGCAGGTATTCTGATTGCTGCATTTGTTTTTGCATTTCTTCACCTACCAGAAACTAAGGGCCGCACATTTGACGAAATTTCTTCAGAGTTTCGGAAAACTGATGGCATCTTATTGGATGTGAAATATGGATTTAAGACTTTTCAATGAAATAATGGTCTTAGTACTTAATATTTTCATGCATCTAAGATATCGAGGTATCATGAAAAAATTACCAAAAAATAACAGTATCATAGTGTTAGCCTTCCTGCTTCACAGGCCCAAACCCAGCACAGTCGGGTCCAGGTAAATCTCAAAGATGTTCAGATTAAGTTGCATGATAATCATGTATAATTCAGTACACTAATAGCTACAATATGGCTACAACAAGAATGTTTTTGAAGTTCATGGGGAATTAAAATTCACAATTTTGGTATGGTCTGAAACTGCAGGTAGAGTGTTGTTGTAAGCAATTTAATTAAATGAAAAATTAATTTTCAGGAATTTTTGATTTCTACATTAGAAGGTGGTTTTAAAGAAAACTAGCACCATGTCTATGGTATTAATGTAACAAACCAGCAAGGACAGGAAAAGCTGATCAGTTAAACTTTTTAGAAGATAGAAGCAGACAGAATGTGTTAAGGACCCTATCAAACCTAACGTTAATCCTACTTTAAGATAAAGATTACAGGGTCCCTACGAAGTACACCAAGTATGCTTATTCTGTTAAACTCTACAATATTATAGAAGTAAATAAATAACTACATACATACAAACATACATATATACAAACATACCTAATTAAATAAATAAATCTACCACAAACAAAGTATAACAAAAAGATCAAGCAATATCAAGCATTAATAAAAAATGATATCAAAAATAAATGAAATATGGAAATATTGAACTACAATAAATTCCTTACAAAGGTAGCACGAGAAATTCAGAGTAATTATAAAATAGGACAACCTACCTGTCATATCTCAGCTCCTTAAGTGAACAAATAAAGCCGCAGAAACACTGTAAACCATTGCTTGTACTCAGAACTCATGGAGAAGCATGTTTTAGTACTTTTAGGAGAAATGCATTGTTTCATTCATATTTGGCTCAATTTTTTCTGTGAAAATAAAAAAAGTTAATACATTTAATTGATTTCTCATCATTCCAAATACAGTGCTCAGATAAAATGTTATAATTGGCTGATGTTAAAAACTAACATATTTTCTTTGCTTTAGATCTGAATATTTTTTCTTTCAGTTTAGTGCTAATTATTTCCTTACATAAGTAGGTAGTAGCATTCTCTTTAGCAGTGTTGTTGCTCAATTGAGTGGGTCTTTGTTTCTACTGGAGCTTTGTTCCCTATGTTAGCTCGACACAAAGTGAGACACCTCTTTCCTGGGATGCCCAGCTTTATAGGGCCTGGTCCACGAGGGGTCGAGTCAGTTGCCCTCACTGGAGCTGTGGAGGCAAAAACAGGTGACAAGGCTAGCGACATTGCCCCCTCTCACTTTTAGGAGGTGCTACTTACCTAAGCTGAGCTTAAAGGCTACCCTCTGATGTACATAGGACAGGTGGAAAAAAGGGGCCAAGGGCAACCAGGGACCATACTGAATCAGGTTTCAGCCACATCTAAGGTGGCCTACCAGGAGAAGGACAATGCCTATGAAGGAATTTGAATGTATTTTGAAACAATAAATGAGAGGGAAGATTTGATCCAGTTGATTTTATAACCAATGAGTTTTTATATAACACTTATGAAGATCTAGATTAATGAGGATGATAGTAGGAACATTAACTATTGTGAGAAGATGGAGTGCTCTGGTGTGTTTCCTGAATACAGAAAAACACCTAGCCAGACTAGTCTCTGGTTTATTACAGAAATCAAATAAAAAAGGAGAGGTGAAAATTTAAGGATCAAAAACAACACAAAAGAGTATATAAAACAGTAAACACAAGTCTACTCTGCAACTGTCTAGACTGTATAAACTATGGACCCAATTACCCAGCTGTTGAGACTACACACATTTTAAGTGTGGTACACTCCTTCCTCAATACGCTATCATCTTGATTCAGCCTGATTATCATCCTTATACTCTGCTCCTTTCCCAATTTGAAGTTTGTTTGACAGGGGAGGTCAGGGTTTTTAATAAAAGTATTCCTGGGGGTGCTTTCAATGCCAGGACAGCCTGTCTGAAAGCACATAAAAGTTATTATATTCCTACAGAGACTACAATTCCTAAGAGCATCTTCGGGAGTCTGCCCCATTGCAGATGAACAATGTTTCTGTTCACTAATGGCTTCGATGAATATGACACTTTTATGGCATCTCTGCTACTAAAATATTGCATCACAAGCAGATCACAATATCCTGACTAGTATATGTACTGCTTAGCCATTCTCTCTATTCTCCTTCTCTTCCTTATACTATGTAAAAGAGAGTATTATTTGCATAAAATGACATATGAGAGCAATTATAATTGGGCATTGAGGTAAACACCTGAGAGTTGCAATTGATGGTAGACAATGGTTCAAGAAAAAAGAAGGGAGCAAAGTAGATAGACCAGTCTGACTAGCATTTTTTGGTGAAAAGATGAGACATTGAAGAATTCATTAAGACAATGCTGAATGGTTGAATGTACTCAGATTATTCCTTCACCCATCAAAGAAAGGCTATTTCGATCAAAAGCCTTTTCATCAAGAAAAAAGAGTTATGTATGTCTATTAAGGGCTGAAACAGAATCAATAACAGAGTACTTAACCTGGCCAGAAACAAATAACTCCTGTTTGATTAGGAAAAATTAATTTACGAGTAAGTTTCTATCATTGACAAACAAGGACCTTGACCTAAACTTTAATATCTGCATTCATGAATGACAGTGGCTGTCAATTTTGGCATACTAAGGGGGTCCTTTTTTGTTTTAGAAGCAGTCCAGTGACCAATGACAGGGGTGACTTCCTTATTAGTGTTAACATGGGAGATATGTAGTGCTTCAAATAAAAAGATATTAACTTAAGACACAGTGCATCTAAACCTAGATCCTGTCCTGCACTCCTAGAGTCTAAGACCTCTTCATGTTCAGTCATGGTAATGGGATCATAGAAAATAAATCATCCGGTGTGAGGTACAGAAGGTCTATACAATTAGTCCATGTCAGTAACCCAGTTAAAGCAGAAACCTGGCATCTTAAAAACCTCTGTTTACATGCGGAAGTCCACTTCTGGAGTTCTCCTTTGGCAAAATGCTCCAATGTCATTAGGTTGTGCATAGTCCAACATGAATCCAAAAACAAGCATGGATCCTGTGATAATTTTCTTGTGTTTTATAAATAAATCCATCTTTCATATCAGCTAATTTAGTTGCCGAAAACACCTGAATTTTACATCATGTATACATTGTCTAACTTATTTATAAAGGAAAGAGACAAAGATTAATGGGTTGAGAGGCAGAGGTCAACTGCCAGAAAAGACCGGAAAAAACAAGCACCAAATTCACAATACACAATAAAAAAAATAATAAATATTTCTTCACAATCTTCTATACAAAAGTTGTTTGTGGAGAAAATATTTTGTAATTGCTCCAATATGTAGGTATTGCCATGCCACCATCTTAAATAGGTGATAATGCAATATTATGAGTTGGTTTCTTCTTTCTTATTATTTATTTTAGGCTAGAGAGCATAAACTCAAGTTTATGTCATCTTCGGAGTGTTTTTCTACAAGCTAAACATATTGTTACTTCATTATTGTTTCATTTGTGCACTGCAATTTTGTGGCCTCTTTTGCTTATTGTTGTTATAGTGTTGTTATTCATGATGTCATCTGTGCAACTGCCTAAAGGTCAGCGCCAAGCAAAAGATTACAGGGACTCTTAAAGAACTTGGTGATTGCATTTCTTGCTACTTTCTACTGATTTTAGGTCCTCTGCTCTGTTTTACTGCCTTCCTCTTTGGTTTGCGCTTGCCTTTGTTACCTGATCTATTTATCTTCCTGATTATGAAATGAACAGAGCCTCTCTAAAGAAAACCCATGTAAATTTGTCAATTTCTGTACTATAGTATAGGCTATTTACCCTCTTCACCAGTTCAGAAACCTTATACTCAAGATGCTGGATTAGCTGGAATCTGTCACAGATGTAGGCCAAATTTCCAAGAAGTCTAACATCATAAATAACTGGCATTGTATTTGCTTCACTTTTAATGTTTTTCTGGAAAGTCCCAAAAAAGCAACTACAGGAGTTATTTTACACCTTGTAACCTTGCAAGTGAGGGCTTGTTTTCAACATTAAGATTACCATATCATGCTTTGGTCTTAACATGCTGTTACTATCACAGTTTTACACCCTACTGTGTGGCTGTATGTGTAGTGAAGTAACTTACAAATAGCAATAAGCTCTCACCACTTCCATGCCTTTTTTTTCATTTTGCGACCGTCTTTACTATTTTCAAGTAATAATAATTTTTTTTCATCATAGCACAAAGTCGGCCATCTACAGAACTAATGTCTCTCACAATAAAATATAAATTTGGTCCCTTCTCTCACATTAACATGAATAGTCACTGACTTGAGTGCAATATAACTGAATTATTTAGTTTTTTGTTCTAATGATATATCCAAACTTTTTTAGTTTAAGTGGATAAAATTGCAATAAAGCATTTATCTTATTTGTCTTTTGTACACATAACAAATAAACACTGGCATAGGGGATGCCTCCACAATCCAGGAGCCTTCAGAACCAAAGGGCATTCTCATCAAACCTCCATAAAGTCATCCACACAAATATAGACTTAATTTTTGAAGCTAGTAATACATATTCCTTCACTAAATAAAACAGTAGGAAACTGATATGTTCTGTCACATGTCACAGGTAAGAGATTGTTGGGCACAATAAACATTGAAATCTGCACAAGTCACCTAGTAGACAATGAAGAGTTCCATTATGTTGAGAAAAAGAACATCTAAGCAGTGCTCGATATGTGGTAGCAAGCATTGGCCACAACAATCCATTAGCAAAATATACCAAAGATAACATTCCTTTTTAAATCATGAGTCGAAGACGGAGCTAGTTGTACTCTGTCAGTGTGAATGGAATAGATCAACTGCGATGAATATAGCATCAGACAAGCTTTTAAGAAAAGGCTTCTCCTTTCTTTCCCTGCTCATTTCCCCTCATTTCAGATGACCATGACTCTGTTAATCAAGATGTGCCAAATACTCTGCCAGCCCCAAACAGAAGGCAGAAAAAATGATGTGCAATTTTAAACAGAAATATGTCAATAAAAACACTGTCTCAAAATGTTTGATTATTGTTGTAACCGACACCAAGATAGAAAGCTGAGGCACATGCAGAATAGCAATTAAACCCAGCATTTATTTAATAATGATGAATTGTCCCTTTGTACCTTGTGAAGTTTAACACCTATGATCACACTTTTCTGTTGTTCTGTGCCACAGGAAATACATCATACATGACAAAGTGTGTTAGTTTCACGCTCTTCTGCCAACAACTGTAGTAGCAAGGCTAGGATCGCTGATCGTCTTTCCCATGGTCACACTATTTTTCTGTGATCCACCAAGGACCAGCCTTTATCTTTTGTACAGTGCTGCTATTGAAAAGTCTTTGCCAGTATTATTGAATCTTCTCGGACTGCAAAATTAGTGTGTACCTTCTGGAAACTTTTGTAATACAGTATAGTCCTCTGCGTACTTGTGTGATATATCACTGTCAATCAGGCATCCAGTCCTGACCATCTTCAGAGCAATCTGCTTCCCACTACACTTTGTTCATGCCACAGCAGTTTTCCCCCACATTGTAACAAACTGACCGTGCACAGAACAGGTTTAATTTAATATGGTCTCTAAACTACGGTTTATTTGTATAACAGCAGAGAGGCAGGTGGGTAGGCAAAGGTTTTTTTTTGAGGTGGAGGCCCAAACAAAGGCAATTGCATGAGGATGCACAAATTTTGTGCTATGGTAGTTCAAATAAACACATGTCACTTTAGCCCACAAGCTTAGCATTACTCCTGTACAGGTAAAAAAAAGAAAAAATAAACTCTTCTTAAAAGGAAAAAGTTTATAAAAAGGAAACCATGGCCCAATTGTAGTAATAAATATTACATTTTAGGAGCAAAAGCTGCAATAAAAATTAAACTAGCACACAGAAGTAACAATCAGCCTTTGTCTACCAAAAAAAGGTAATATCAAAATGCAATACACACACCATGGTCTTTATCAAAGAAAAATATGTGACTCTGTTCAACATTAATACTCTATGGACAGCCCTAAGTATAATAAATTGTTAATTGCAGAATATTTCAGATACTATACTTGCAGAGAAATATGTCCATCATTTACTTAAGCATTTTTAATTATTTTCATTGCTTTATCACTTACATAAATCATGATTATATTGCATATAAAACTGCTAAATGCTTATTTTTGCCCAGGTAGTTTCAATATTTACCAGCAATTAAGATAAGTAAGTCACACCAAAGTCAAATAAAATGTAAAGGTAAATTTGGCTAAACAGAGATTAACTACCCATATAATAAATAAACTTGTTGCATAGTTTATATTTTCTTCTTAATAATGTTTTTAATAGGTCTTGTGCTTTACATTCATGGCATTGATTTTTACAGCAATGTCCTTGAGAATATTTTGAAATAAGTGCCAATGTTATTTTTGTAGCAGTGCTACCATTGGTTAGAACTGCATATCCCAGCAGTCCTTGCAGGGGCTGTTGGGGGCAAAGGTGGCCAGAGGGGTTTAAAAGGAGGGCAGGGGTCGAAGAGAGAAGGGGTTTTCTTCTTGTTTGTTTGGTGCTTGTACTATCTGTTGAACTGCCTGTCGTTTTCCTGCTTTACATCTTCGTGTCCTGGATTGTATTGTTTGTTGGGGTCTGGAATCATTTGTCTACCTGTTTACTGTTACTGAGGATGTTGTCTGGATTCATTGGCTTTCACTGAAGAAGGAGCGCTCCTGAACCAGTCATCGGTCATCATACTTTAGCATTTACCGGTAGGACTGTGTTTTTCCATTTCCCTCGCTTCATACAAATCACTGGACATAACTTCACCGTTGATCATTTCATACATGGACTTTACTGTGTGTTTGTCGTGTTTATCTGTTAATTGTAATATCGCCGAAGGGATCAGGGGTGCTATTATTGTTTTCATTTAGTTAATTTAATTTCATTATACTTTTTTATCGTTTAAGTTCCTAGTGTGTTTTCTTTGTCTCTGTAGCGTGTGTGTGTGTGTCGTGCCAAGGCTGGGGTTGTCCCTGGTAATCCTCATATAAAATAAATAAATCACCGTCTCTCACGACGGTGTGAATCTTAGTGGCTTCTGACCGCTACATTTTTATATTAAGTTATAATTTGATAGCATGCCTCTTTGGTTTATTTGGATAAAATTTCAAATTGGAAATGTAATACACATACAGTAAAGGGAAGTAAATATATAAATTTGAGACAAAGGAAATACAGGTTACTTTTTATCACATTTAAGTATTACACTTTTCCATATTTCATGGCAGGTGGCATGATACAGTGATAACGTTGCTTCCTTGTAGTATGAAGACCTGGGTTTGTGTCTGGGGTCCTCCCTTAGTGGTGTAAGAAAGTTCTTCTCATGTCTGTGTTGTTTTCCTCCAGGTACTCTGGTTTCCTCCAGATATGCAGGTTAGGTGAATTGGCGATGCCAAAATGGCCCCAGTATGTGTGTGTTTGTCCTGTGATGGACTGGTACCCTGTCCAGGGCTTATTCCTACCTTGTGCCTTATGCGAACTGGGATAGGCTCCAGTCCCACTACCCAATGACCCTGTTCTGGATTATGCAGGTTAGCAAATGAGATGACATACAGTATTTCACAGATCAGGTTACCACTATAGCATTAGTTTTACTAATTAAAAGTATGTACTGTACATCATAGATACTAACTATGAAAAATATCCCATATACTTAGATACTTCTCCTCTTGAAGCATCCACTGATTTGCAATCTTTATCACTAAAATTCCTGACAATCAAGCTCCAATAATCCACCCTCTATTCAGGTTGGCAAGATGTCTTGTTGAAGCCAAGATACATTTTACTATTTTTTTACTATGGTTAATTACTCGTTGTAATGTAAAATAGTTAGGTCTATTATGCATATGTAACAATTCCCATGAAAATAACAATCGGTTTAAATTGTACATCTGCTTCCCCATACGTGAGTGGCAGAGCCACGAAGTGGCTAGATTGTAGCGCCCACACGGGGGTTGGAGAGTGAAGCCAGCAGGAGGAAAAGCCCCCTAGTGTGTATATGTGTGTGTGTGTGTGTGTATATATATATATATATATATATATATATATATATATATATATAAGATGGATTGGCGATTCTACATTGGCCCTAGTGTGTGTGGGTGTGTTTGTGTGTGTCCTGCGGTGGGTTGGCACCCTGCCCAGGATTGGTTCCTGCCTTGTGCCCTGGGATTGGCTCCAGCAGACCCCCGTGACCCTATTCGGATTCAGCGGGTTAGAAAATGGATGGATGGATGGATATATACTGTACTAATTTTTATGGTAGTTTCATTTTAATGGAGAGATACAGAATATCAACCAAAAATCCAGAAAAAATACATTACATAAAAGTTATAAATTGATTTGCATGTCATTGAGAGAAATAAGTATTTGATCTTCTACAACCCAGCTAGAATTCTAGCTCCCACAGATTGGCTGTGTGGCCATGTGGCATACAGATTACAATTAATCAATCAATGAATCAAATACAGATGCTCCTGATATGTACTGTATAAATCACACCTGTCCAAAGAATCAGTTTCTTCCATTCCAACCTCTCCACCACCATGGGAAAGACCAAAGAGCTGTCAAAGGACATCAAGGACAAGATTGTAGACCTGCTCAAGGCTAGAATGGGCTACAAGACCATCAGCAAGAAGCTTTGTGAGAAGGTGACAACTGTTGGTGCGATTAAATAAAACAACCATAAGTCGCCTTCGGGTCTTGAGATCCATGCCAAATCTTGCTTTATGTGGTGAGGATGATCATGAGAAAGGTGAGGGATCAGCCCAGACCTACACAAGAGGAGCTTGTTAATGATTTGAAGGCAGTTGGGACCACAGTCACCAAGACTGAAATCTTGCAGCACCCGCAAGGTCCCCCAGCTCAAGAAGGCACATGTACATGTACATGTACATCTTACATTTGCCAGTGAACATCTAAATGATTCAGAGAAGGCTTGGGAGAAAGTGCTGTGGTCTGCTGAAATCAAAATCGAGCTCTTTGGCATTAACTCGACCCACTGTGTTTGGAGGAAGAGAAATGCTGTGTATGACCCAAACACCATCCCCACAGTCAAGCACGGAGGTGGAAACATTATGCTTTGGGGCTGTTTATCTACTATGGGTACAGGATGACATCACCGTATTGAGGGGTCAATGGACAGAGCCATGTACCGTAAAATCTTGGACGACAACCTCATTCCCTCAGCCAGAAGATGGGTCTTCTGCCATGACAATGATTCAAAATATACCACCAAGGCAACAAAGGAGTGGCTAAAGAACAAGCACATTAAGGTCATGGAGTCTCCAGACCTCAATCCTACAGAAAATCTGTGGAGGGAGCTGATGCTTTGAGCTGCCAAGCTTCTGTACACATAACGAGATGATATCAGGAGTGTAATTGATTGATAAATTGATTGATTGTAATTTGCCAATAAATGGGAGAAAGAATTCTGGCTGGGTTGTAGGAGATCAAATACTTATTTCACCTAATGACATGCAAATCAATTTACCACTTTTATGTAATGTGTTTATTCTACATTTTTGGTTGATAAGAAGGAATTGCCTGCTAAGAAAAAAAAGCTACAGCTTGATGCCAGAAACATCATTAGGTCTACTGTAGCTTGGTGGATCCAAATATAGTGCTTCTCATTGCATCATATTGTTGGGTTTAAGAAAGCATTTTGTCAAAGCTCTTTCAGCAGAAGGAGCCTGTTTTCTGTGTTTGTGCTGAACATTTCTAGGTTTTCCCGAGACTAAATTGAAAGAGGGCATTTTTGCTAGACCAGATATTAACAAACTGATTTCTGATGCAGAATTTGATGTTATGATGAACAACCTGGAACAAGAGGCTAAGGTATCATTCAAAGAAGCAATTTGTTTTTATTTAAATAAAGATACAAATTATAAACAAAATATGAAAAGCTGGTTATGTTTACGGAATTGGGTTACAAAATGAGTGTCAAAGTTAACTTTCTTGGATTTGCATCTGTAATATTTCTTAAATTTGTGGAGCGGTGAGTGAATCACAAACTGAAAAACTCCGTCAGGGTATCAGAGACATAGAAAGGAGATACTGTACCAGGAGCATGTGGATGTCCGTGTGATGGTGGACTACTGCTGGATGATTCATAGATATGCACCAGAAAAAGAATACTACTGACTGAAATTTTGGATCAAAAATACTAAGAAGTGACAAAAACTATAGATGTTAAATGTAACTCAATGAATATTTATCAATGTTTTCAGATTTGTAATTAATTCTTATGTGGTTGAAATATTATTACATTTTTTATTGTGTTTGTGAATGCAAATAAAAACAACTATTCAGAATTAAAACTATTTTTTATTAATTTAATTTTTCAGACCTGTGATTTAGTCTTCAAGCTTGATTTAAATGCTGTCATCAGTGAGGTTTCTCTAAATTTGGTAGGTACAACCCCGTAGAGTTTAATTTGACTTTTTTCAGTTGTATTTATCCTCAGGATTATAGGGTGCCAACAGTAAAGCATCCTTAGACCATTCATGTGTGGGGTTGCTTCTTTGCCACGGGAGTGTGCTCACTCAAAATTTTGCCTAGAAACACAGCCATGAATCAACATCCTCCGACAGCAACTTCTCCCAACCATCTAAGAACAGTTTGTGATGGACAATGCCTTTTCCAGCTTGATGGAGCAACGTGCCATAAGATAAAAGTGATAACTAAGCAGCTCGGGGAACAAAACATTGAAATTTTGGGTCCATGGCCAGGAAACTCTCCAGACCTTAATCCCATTGAGAACTTGTGGTCAGTCCTCAAGAGGTGGGTGGACAAACAAAAACCCACAAATTCTGACAAACTCCAAGCATTGATTATGCAAGAATGGGCTGCCATCCGTCAGGATTTGGCCCAGAAGTTGATTGATAGCATGCCAGGGTGAATTGCAGAGGTCGTGAAAAAGAAGAGCCAACAATGCAAATATTGACTATTTACATAAACTCAATGTAATTGTCAATAAAAGCCTTTGAAACATATGAAATGCTTGTAATTATACTTCAGTATACCATAGAAACATCTGAGAAAAAGATCTAAAAACACTAAGCAGCAAACTTTGTGAAAACCAATACGTGTGTCATTCTCAAAACTTTTCACCATGACTGTAAACTCACCATGTGACATTTCTCAAGTCTGCATTGGTCTGCGTTGATAGCAGCATCTCTTTAGTTTATATTAAAAATTAATTCAAAAATATATGGTAAAAAGCCAGACACCAAATCTTAACATTATTTAATAACATTTCATAATTACATTCAAATAATTTAAATCATCACTCTGGACATAGCAGAGCTAAAGATGTTAAGGTTTGCATTGGCTGTGACAAAGATGGATAAGATTAGAAATGAGTACATTAGAAGGTCAGTTCAAGTTGGACAGTTGGGAGACAAAGTCAGAGAGGCGAGATTGCGTTGGTTTGGACATGTGCAGAGGAGAGATGCTGAATATATTGGAAGAAGGATGCTAAGGATAGAGCAGCCAGGCAAGAGAAAAAGAGAAAGTCCTAAGAGAAGGTTTATGGATGTGGTGAGAGAGGACATGCAGGTGATGGGTGTAACAGAACAAGATGTAGAGGACAAAGATATGGAAGAGAATGGTCCGCTATGGCAACCGCTAACGGGAGCAACCGAAAGAAGAAGAATTGCATTAAAATAATTACTAATTCTAAATAAATTTTAAACAGAGAAAGATGGCTTCGGGTGGCACGGTGGTGCAGTGTGTGTGTGTGTGTGTGTGTGTGTGTGTGCGCACCCTGCGGTGGGCTGGTGCCCTGGGTTTGTTTCCTCCTTTCGCCCTGTGTTGGCCGGGATTGGCTCCAGCAGACCCCCGTGACCCTGTAGTTAGGATATAGCGGGTTTGATAATGGATGGTTGGATGGAAGATGGCTTCTGTAAAGGCTGCTGGATAATGTGGCACCCAGAAGTAGATGTATATACAGTGCCCCCCGTAATGCATTTTTCCTTGATTTACCGCTATGCTGCAGAGTTTCAAATTACAAATCAAACAATTCAGACATGATTAAAGTGCACATTGTACACTTCAGTTTAAGGGTATTTGCATACATTTTGGTCACACTATGTAAAAATTGCATCCATTTCAAGGCACCATAATTTTGGGACAATTGGAATCAGAGGCGTTGTGATTAATTATGTGTGTTTCATTGTTTCATTATTGCAGGCATAAGACACCTTGGTTTGTTTCTACCTACCATTGTTCAACATAAGGACAAAAGCTATGCCAAAGAAAGTGAAAGAAGCAATTATGAGACAGAATAACAAGAATAAAACTATTACAGACATTGGTAAAACCTTAGGGATACCTAAATCAACTGTCATATCATTAACAGCAAAGAATGCACTGGTGAGCTCAGTAATTACAAAGGGACTGGTAGGTCAAGGAAGACCTCCACTGATGACAATAGAAGAATCCTCACTATGCTAAAGAAAAGGCCCAAATCCTGCCCGACAGATCAGAAACAGTGTTACGGATGCAGAGGTGTGTCAGAGACTATTATCCACTGAAGACTTCACAAACAGAAATATAGAGGTCACACTGCAAGATGCACACCACTTGATTGTCACAAATACAGGATGGCCAGATTATAGTTTGCGAGAAAGTACTGAAAAGAGTCTGCAGAATTATGGAAAAAGATCTTGTGGACAGACTAGACAAAGATCAGAGTGATGGGAAGAGCAAACTGTAGTGGAGAAAAGGAACTGCCCAAGATCCAAAGTATACCACTTCATCTGTTAAACATGGTGGGGATTGGTTGCTTTCAGCATGTATGACTGCCACAGGCAGGGGCACACTTATTTTCATTGATGATGTATCTATTGATAGCAGGTACACAATGAATTCTGAGGTGTATAGAAACATCTTATCTGCTCAAGTTCCAGTAAATGCCTCCAAACTCATTGGACATCACTTCATCCAACAACAAGATAACAATCCCAAACATACTGCTAAGGAAACACAGGAATTTTACAAAGCTAAAAAATGGGAAAATTCTTCAATGGAAAAGCCAGTTACTCGATTTAAATCCATTTGAGCATGATTCTCATATGCTGAAGAGGAAACTTAAGGGTACAAGCCCACAAAACAAGTAGGAGGTAAACATGGCTACATTAGAAGCTTGGCAGAGAATCACCAGAGAAGATACTCGCAGATTTCAAGCAGTCATTGCAAACAAGGTGACTGCAACAAAGTACTAAATATAACTGCTTTAATATACAGTATTTACCCTTGCTATGTCCAAAACATTATGGTACCCTAAAATGGCGAGATAATGTGTAAAAAGTGTTCTCATTTCTACATGCTGTGACCAAAATATATGCAAATACCCTTAAATGTAATTCTACAAAGTACACTTTGATCATGTCTGAATTGTTTGATTATAACTTGTGGAGCAGAGGGGTAAATTAAGGAAAAATTAGTCTTTGTCCCAAACATTATGAAGACACCATTTATACAGTACACACACATACTTTGATCAGATTGAGGATTCATTTTTGGCTTGTCCTTCAGCAAAAGTGCTGACAACTGAGCTTCCCTTCATATTTACGCTACTCAACCAGTTCTTTCATAAATTCACTGAGATTTTTATCCTATGAACAACTGAACAACGTCATCTTTAAAAATTAAATATAGCTGCATTTGAATTTTTATTTGAATACATATACATTTAGATATTTTCATATTTATTGTATATTTAATGTGACCTTCATTTCCTCAAACATTTAATCATGATCTTTTTATGTAAAACTTTTTTAGGTTAAAAAAAGGTTTACTCACTAAAGAACAAAAGACAGCCAGAAACAGCATGTCGATTCATTAGGTGACATCACCTGAGGGGCGCTGTTAATGGAAGTTAAGGGGTGTCTGTTCTGGACACAGAAGGGCGCCATTTATGTAACTCACGTGGCACGTGTTTTGGACCCTGAAGGAAACCCCCAACCTGCCTCCCTCTGGATCCTGAAGTCCAATAATACTGACTGAATGCTATTGGCACTTAAAAATAAAATGTTTAGAATTAAGGCTTTACCATAATCTGTACATGCCAAAAGACTGCGCTATGTTCCAATTTAATTATAAGAAAATCACTAATTATTTTTTCCACCTAGCCTTTATTCTAATGGAATATAACCTATATACATATACAGTATATCTATGTTGCAGTGCGATTTATATTTTTTTACGTATGCATGTATTTGTTGGTATTTTATTATTGCCATCTGTTCTAATGAGATATGTAAGTATGAAACTGATGTAACTTAGACATGTGAAGGATCACACTGTAATTAATACAAGTTAGGAAGTTATTCCCACAAAAGTTAAACTTTGTGACCTCATTGCATGTATTGCAAACATTTAAAACTGTGCACTTATATTCGCTAATGCCTTGAATTTTTAAATTATGAATATTTTAAAAGACAATAATATAAATGCCTGTGATTACCAAGAGCATTATGTATTCATACATATGGCAATAACAGAAATGTGATGCCATAAATTGCACAAGCTATGGGCTATTTTGGTAGATTATAAATGGCTTTCTTGAGATTATTATTACAAACAGACTATAAATAATTTAAACCATTTATGAACCAGTTATAAAACATATAATTTTATTTTTATTGTATTTCTTCAGCTAATGTCCTAATACAAACAGCAGTGCTGTTGTCAGAGGAGCATCTGTTCTTTTAGAAGATCCATATAATATACTGCATATAGTATTAAGAATAATGTATGCAAGGAACAGTAACACAGTGAAGAGGCAGCTAGCAACACCACCTGCCCACTTTTAGGATTCTTGGACCCAGTGATATTCTTGGATGGTATTTATGATAAGCCTCCATATTCCATTTCTGTTTTTGGTTTGGTCCAATGTTCTTTATATATTCAATAATTGATAGTGACTTTTACTTCCTCATGTGTGACTGGGCTAGTATTAATCAAAGTCCATTTTTTTACTGTGCAAGCTGTACTCATCAGTCTTAATCGTCTTCAGTATAGTGTACATACAGTAGGATGAAAATCTGAACAGTCCTAGTCAATATTACTACAAATACAAGAATTGTTAATTTTCATTTTCCTGTTCAAAGGCTGCTTCTTCAAGTTCCTGAAAAAAAAAACATATATACAGTTTGTCTAAAGGAAAATGGACTATAAGATCAACAATATCATTACTGTATTGTTATATGTTAAAAAAGGGATTGTTTACTGATAAAGCAAAATGCCCATTAATACTATAGAAATATTTTAAAACAATGTTGTTGCTCAAAGATATTATTTCTTGTGTTAGTTTAGTGGTACTCCTCTGGTTATTACTGTATATAATTAAATTATTTTTAATGAAATTAATTGAAAAGCAATATAAACCATATTGCACTTTGGGCTTTGAGTCTAACTACAAAATGGGCTTCAGTGTTTCTTTGTAATTTTATTTTACAAGATTATTGACTTCATCACTTTTACAAAAACTTACTCTCAGTCTCTCTTTTGCTTCTTCTTTCTCTTCAAAGCTGACAGGATCTTTATCCATTCTTTCTAGCAGTGGTAGGAAGCAGAGAATTCTTAAACGATAGTCATCAAGTTCACAAAGTGGATTGTCTGACAGAACAAGTGCTCGTAAAGTGTCAGACAATGGAGCAAGACAGGGAATCGAATGGAAACCGGGCACAAGATTTCCTCTGAAAAAAAAATGAAAAAAATATTTTTTTTGTACAATGCTGTGATAAAGATTCATCTCTTCATTTCAGTATTCTTATAATTAAACTAAGACTATTTTCTTTGCTGTAGCATCCCCCTCTTGCTTTTGTTCATGTTTTGTTTCATATGGTATTGTTATCCTGTTAATTTATTAAGTGCTATGTTTTAATAGGTTGTTTCCTAATATGGAAAAGCTACTCAGGCTGCTATATTTCAACCAATTAATTTTTTTTCTGAATTGCTAAAACAATAAAAATGATTCTTAGGACAAAAGTGTCAAAGGCCAAAACTTAGTTAATGAGTCAAACAGTCTTTTGGCAAAATTCAACAATGTTCACCTACTAAAATTTGCAGAGCTTATACACCCTGGATAAACACATCAGTATTCACAATGCACAATTATGTTTGGAGTCTTTTTACCCTCTGATGCAAGTTGAAAACACAAAAGTTGAACCAAACTAGCACGCATAGTTGTCGTCATTTAGAAATTTAGATTCAAAATTATTTACAAGGGGGGGACCCAAAAATAACCGGAAATGTTTTTAAAACATGTTTAATTTAATTTTCTGTACAAACTACAATTAGTCTCCTTCAAGGTACTCTCCATTGGCGGAAATACACTTATCTAACCATTCCATTGTTCGAAACATTTTTTAAATTCGTCTTAAGTAATGCCCATTAATGCTCTGGTCGTTTCTTGTTTTACCTCTTCGACGTCAGCAAAACGCCTTCCTTTCAAGTCTTTTTTCATCCGAGGGAACAAAAAGAAATCACACGGAGCTAAATCCAGTAAGTAGGGTGGGTGGTTCAGGGTTGTCATACCGTTTCAATAACAATAGTTTCTGCAACACTTTTTTCAAGAAGAAAACAAAATTTCACTGCCGCACGTTGCTCACGATAATCGGCCATCGTAAAAAAACGACGTTTGCACAAAACTACTTTTACAAAATTCACTGAACACAAGCACAACCTTCCAGACTGATGGCACTTGGCAGACTGACTTGTGAGGAGTGTAACTAGATCGCCCTAGCGGCCCAACCACGTACTACAAGTACCAACCTAACAACAACAAAATTCCGGTTATTTTTGGGTCCCCCCTCGTTTCTAATCATGTATTGGACAGATATGTCAGCGGTTCAACAATAATCACAACATTTTGTAATTGGTTTCCTTCTACCATACTTCCTCTTCCTAAATCCCATACGAGAACTTTTTTTGGTATGGCAGTAGAAAGTGCATAACAGAATCCCAGATGCCCAGAAAAATCTTGGCCTATGGCCTGTAGGTGTGGACTAATGTCAAGGTTAAATTCAGCATGCCTGGATATTCTTTCACACTTTTTCTTGCAAGAGAAAGCATTGCCTGTGATGTAAATGATGCCATGACATGATGCTGAGGCAGAATGAATATTTTTCCTTAACTTTGACTTTGCAATATTTTACTGTTGTACAACATTTCACTGTAATGTGCTTTTCATCTGGATAATTTCTGTTTTTCCTTTGGATTTTAAAATAACATTTTTAGAGTGAAGAAAACTAGAAACACTATATATTGCTTATACAGTATTTTGTTTTGAGTTGTAAATATTGTCATTGCTATTTAACATATTATTCTTTATTCTAGTCTTTTGATGCTGTTGATTTCTTATGCTGTAACTCCAAAATACCTTATCGACACGGTTTTAACAAAGTTTATCTAATCTAAACAGTTTTTTCGAATTCCACAAACATTTTTGACTGGCAGTGTTTTCAATTTTTTGATGCAGTGTGTTGTAAATGCTCAAAGGTGCCTTGTATGTTGACTTGCTTTGTGTGTAATCGGAAACCTGTGTTTGGTTTCAAGCAAAGATAAAGTGGTTTTGAGTGCATTGTTTTAATTTGCCTGGCCAGTCAGAGGTTTTGTGTAAGTGGTCTGTAGATGTGGTTTAGAGTTCTAAGAAAAGGGTGACAAGTTTCAGTAAATGTTTCTTAGTTGTTTTGCAATACTGTAACATAGCTGGTAAAAATGAAACATAACAAGTTAATGCCAAACTGTATAACAGATAATTACTAATAAAAATAATTGATTAATAAAAAAATGAAGAGATGATGTTTTGAAGAAATGTATGAAAAGATACCCACAAGCAAAATCCAAACAAGACAACCAATGAGGAAACAATTCAAAGAAATGGGGAAAATATTAGCAAACCTGACAGGCTGCTATGAAAATGTAAAATCCAGTTCAATATATACTAGAAAATAAATTATAAATGTTATTGGGAAAATTGTGCTGTCCCAAAAATAAAATAGATATTACAAAATAAAATAAAAATGTTTACTAGCTTGAGCATACAAAAAATTACTAAGGAAAATATGTTTATGTCAGTTAATTGACAGATATACTGATTATTATGAACAACATACAGTATATATACTGTATATATATATATATATATATATATATATATATATATATATATATATATATTCATAATAATATTAGGGTCACAATATTTCTATGTGCCGGTAAAGTGCTATAATGCTTACAATAAAAACTATTATATAGTTTAAGCTTGACTGACTGACTTAAGATTGTATGGTGGTTCAGTGGTTAATGCTACTGTCTAAAATTTCCAGACACCAGTGTGTAATTTCCTGCCCAGTCAGAACTGTGATGTTCTCTCTGAATCCACGTGACCTTCCACCCCCACTTTAAAATACCAAATATGTGCATGTTAAGTTAATTGGTAGCTCTAAATTGGGCCAATATGTGTGTGAATAACTGTCTCTCTAAACGAGTGAACATTCATCCAGGGCTGTTGTTTACTGACTTCTACCCAATGCTGCTGGTATTGGTGTAGGGTTCTGTGACCTAGCAGTAGAAATAAATGGTTGAAAAAAATGCATGAATAGGTGAATGGATGGATAAATTGGTGATGGGTAAATAATTAATGGAATTTCACAAATACAGTTAGAAATCGAATGGAAACAATTTTTCAAAACATTACTCACACATACCAAGTAAAGGCATATTAACAAACAGTCAACATAGATTTAGACAGTTATTTTTTACATGTATTCTAGAATATTATTTAAAAGTTATGAATTTATATTTTCCAAATGTTGTGATATAGTACTGCATGAAGGGTTTGTGATCTAAAAACAAAAGTGGAAATTCAAAGTAGCATGTGCAGATGGTTGTAAAATGGACTTAATCATGGAAAGCAATGAGTTATGACATAAGGCATGCCTTCTGAATCTTGTGATGTCAATAGAATGGTGTTACAGGGATCGCTGCAAGGAGTGGCCCACTGTTTAATTCAGACAAGAAAGTAACTAACAAGGTAGTTAAGTTTGTAAATAACACTAAATGAGTGGTTCAAAAGAATATCATAGAAGTAGAAAAATTATTACATAAGAGTCTGGACAAACTCACAGTTAGGTGCATATGTGGTAGATAAAGATTATTTTAAATTAATGTAAGATTTTTGTATGTACAATAGGAAATAAAAATACTACATATAATTATAGAAAGGGGATCTGAAGCTGGAAAGTACACTTTACGATAGGGACTTAAGAGTCTGAGTGGAGTCATTATTGTGTTAGTATAAAGAATTGCATAAGGACTAATAGGATGTTACGTTACATAAAAAACTTTGGGAATTACAAGTCAATAAATGCTATGATTAATCTGTATTTCACATTTGTGAGACCTAATTTGGAGCATCATGCATAATGTGTGGTATCCATAATGCATACAAAATACATAATAGCACTAGAAAAGGTCAAAAGACAAGCTATTTGACTGATTGTAGAACTATACAGTAAGAGCTACAAAGAGACAAAAGGACGCTCAATTTAGTATGGTTCTACCTGAGTGATTAACATTTGGAGCAGGAGGTGACTATAATATTTATGGAGAAGTGCTTTCCAGATTCAGTCCTGGGGCAATCTTACAGTTGCAGGATTTTTTTTTTCTACAATTTTCACAATCAGTGAAAATTAATTATCTCTAATTAATCTCATTGTTTAATTCACTGATCTTTATTTTGATATTAATACTAAGCATTATATTTATAAGAATTTTGCCACAGTTTTAACTTCTTACCTCTCTTTCGTAATTTCATATTAATCTGCCTTTGCTATCTTAATCCTAATAATGACAATTAACAAAGAGCAGAGTACACACCAGGGCAAATGGCACATAATGATGATAGCTACAGAAGCTACTTCAGTGCCCATGTGTCCCATCTTTTCATTTTTTAACCAATATATCCAGATTGTTTCAGGGAGCAGACACTACTCCAGAGTATTGGATGCAATGCAGAAGCAAGACCTAAGTGGTATGCCAGATCATACCAAAGTGAACATTTACGTACTCCAAATATCACATTCTATCGTTCTAAAGCAGTTTTTCCCAAACTCAGTCCTGGGGACCCCCCGTGGCTGCAGGTTTTTGCTCCAACCAGATTCCTAATCAGTGACAACACCTGATAACACTGATCTCATTTAATTATCTGGTATAGCAGCATGAGCTTTACATTTATAAGAAATTTACAAATATTTCTGCTTTTGCTATAGATTTAAACGCTTAACTCTATTTTGTTGATTTCATTATACTTTGCCCTTTCTCTGTGCAGTTTTACCCCCTTCGTTGTATCTTAATAATGACAAAAACAAGCAGAGCAGACACTGAATAATCAAAGGCTGCAACTATTTTAGAGTCAGACCCACTAATTAGTAAATAATGGATTAATTAAACAATTAGAACATCTAGAAAAGTAGAATGAAAATCAAGATGAAAATACTGTTAAAAAGAAAAAAAATACATCATTCCTATATAACTGCTTGTTCCCAAAACACAGAACTTGGTAAATAACACATCATTTAATTAGCCCAGGAGTTCAATTAAAAACAGAAGCTGGTTGGAACAAAAACATGCAGCCACATGGGGTGCCCAGGACCGAGTTTGGGAAACACTGTTTTAAAGTCACCTATTAACAAGTACTGTATGGGTTTAAGATACAAAAGAAAGCCAGAAGCAACCTAATAAAACCTGCTTCACATACCTTAAATTGAGATACTGAAGAGACTTCATTCCCTCGCCAATGCCTTTAAGAGACTCAATTTGGTTGTCACGAAGGTGCAAAGTTGTTAATTTCTCAAGGTGATCAAGTCCTTTTAGATGTTTGATCATATTTTGTGCCTATATTATTAAAACACATTTTGATAGATGGATAACAAAATTGTAAATTATACTGTTATGGATAAAGTTAAAAGAAAATTGGGAAACAGAAAGAGCTCCTCTTGCAAAAGAAAGAAATCACCAGGCTGCAATATCCTCAAACAACGAAAAGAGAAGTAGAAATTATTGAATTTCCACAAATTCTAATATAAATACATACCAAGTACAATTTACGAAGGTTTGGTAAGTAGATTCCATCTGTAGTCTCCAACTGGTTTCCTCTTAATTCCAGAGTAACAAGATTAGATAGCCGTCCATAATCTAAACCACTAATGATCTTTAGCTGATTACCTGGAAGGAGTTAATATATATTTTTATATTCGTATATTATTATTACAATTATCAATTTGTGAAATGTGTTTATCTAAGGTGGCATACAAGATTAGTATATCTATATATATAATTCACTAAGGCAAGACGACCATGGAAAGCACGCCGGAAGGGGCGTGGATTCACTAAGCCGCCGACAAGTGAGACACCTATGGCGCACACAGGAAGGAGCCACGCCCACCAACTTCAAGACCATTGGATACGACGACAACTCAGACGCGACGACACAGAAAAAATGGCGTCATTTATAATTTGTCTGTCGTAGAGGCAACATGCAGCTCCGACCCACACTGACTGTTTATAGAGGCATGTTTCTCGCGGAGGTGAATCGCCATATGCAGCGTGTAAAACGGTTTGCGAGGGGTATCCCTTGGGATCCTTAAAACATTCCTTTACAACTGAGGCTAGAACACAATGAAGTAAGCAGTCTTTAAAAAACTTGTTTTCGGTTATGACGCACGACTGCATGACCATAGCAAAGTGTTTTACACTCTACATACAGCAATTCGCATACGCGACAAACAGGCGTCTTCTTAGATGCTCCTGCACTTTGTACACACCCCCCTCCCACCTCGCTACTACCGTGGTCGGGTGTCTTGGTGGATTATATATAGAAAGGCACCCAAAACCACACAGAGCAATGAAACGTCTACGTGAGTCACATGTACATCTGAACTGTACAAAGATGACAACGACTCGAGTGACGAGTTAAGGAAGCAGTCTTTAAAAACCAATAAGCCCTGTGCCTCTGTTTCATTACCGTCTCACCTGCTTCACCAATGCACGCCCCGCAACAGGGCAGCCAACCGGGTAACCAAAGTCTTTGGGTTCAGGGGGGAGTATGGTTACAAAGCTGAAACTTAAAGGAATTGACGAAAGGGCACCACCAGGTGTGAAGCCTTCTGCTTCATTTGACTCAACACAGGAAACCTCACCCGGCCCGGATACGGAGAGGATTGACAGATTGATAGCTCTTTCTCGATTCTGTGGGTGGTGGTGCATGGTAGTTCTTAGTTGGTGGAGCGATTTGGCTGGTTATTTCAGAAAACGAACGAGACTCCCGCCTGCCAAATAGTTACATGACCCAACAGTGGTCGGCGTCCAAATTCTTAGAGGGACAAGTGGCTTTCAGCCACGTGAGATTGAGCATTAACAGGTCTGTGATGCACTTGTATGTCCGGTACTGCACGCGCGCTACACTGAATAGATCAACGTGTGTCTACCCGGCGTGGGTAAGCCGTTGAACTCCATTCGTGATGGAGACCGTGGCTTGCAATTGTTCCCCACGAACGAGAAATTCCCAGTACATGCGGGTCATACACTCGAAATGATTACGTCACTACCCTTTGTAAAAGTTTGTGTGACTTGGTGGATTATATATAAAAAAGGAGCCGGAACCGCAAAGAAGAATGAAAAATCAACGTTGAAACCGACTGAGGCGGTGTTTGGGAAATTAACAATCAGCTTGACTCACAGGTGCATGTGGACTGTACACAGACGAAAGCGACTCAGGTTGGGAGTTGGGGGCGGGCACATAAGCGGGCAGTGCGTACTGAACGAGCGCCGTTCAACCCCGTCCTTCGCTTTGGAAAGAGAAGGCGCGACTGCGCTCCTCCGGTTTTCAGTCACGGACAATTGTATGTTGGTTCGTAGCGTGCCTTGTTGCAATGTTACTTTTCTTGGTGGTTTATTAAATTACGGATCTTTCAAATGTTTGTTTTTTCCTCTGTGCTTAAAAATCATTTAAAAAGCGGCCTGATTATGCGGCGTATGCTATGCCGCGGGTTGGCTATATTTTATATATCTTTATAAAAAAGACAATAAAATATCAAAATTGAATTAGGTACACTGTGTATGTTAGACTGAATGTGTCTGTATTCATTTAATTCACTGAGAAGATTAGGCCCCTTTAAAAACAACTTAATGTTCAACCGTACACTAAATACACAAGCTACTAAGGAATATGCTTCCCAAACCAACACATCCTTTTCAATGACACTGGCCTTTGCAGCAACTTTACACCTGATGTCCCTTGCAATCATTAGACTGGAGAATATACCCATGGAGGGCATAGAGGGGTATCATAAACATAAAAAAACTGAAACATATACTTTCTGTTTTACAAAATATATTAGAGCTAGTTTGAACTTACCAGATAGATTTAACACCTCCAGCGCTGGGGTACTTAAGGCATTTGTGACTTTTATGTGATTGGATGATAAATTAAGCCACTGGAGATATGGGAGCTCTTCTAGTTTCTGATCTTGTAAATCAGTTAATCGATTAACATCTGCTTTTATCCAGAGGAGGTGTGTTAAGGATGCCAATGGGGAAAGGTCATTGAGAAAGTTTGAAGAAATATCAATAAATCTCAGGTGAATGAACTTACTGACCAAAAGAATGTCAGTCAGTCCCCTGAAATAAATAATCAACACTCAAAACATTGAAATGTATGCAAAGATTTTGAGACACACTTTTAAAATGCATATTTAGTATTATTATTTAGTATTTTTTTTTTGCTTACTTGTCACTGAGTTCCAGCTTAACATAGGCATGTCCCAAGCCGGTGCTAGTCTTGCATAATAATGATAGTCCTTCTGTGATTATTTCAGACGACAAGGGGCATACTATCTGTTTAAAGGAACACATCAAGAAATAAGTGGAAATAGAGAAAGAATCAAAATGAAAACCTCTATTGAAAAAATGATGGCAAGTATACATTATGAACAATTCTGACATTAAATATTTGTGTTCTTACTTAAAAAATATTCATTTTTATTAATGTGATCCTTTTGTTTTAAAATTAATAAATGTATCATCCTCCCACCTAATACTATGCATTTTCAAATTCCAGAATACCAGCACCAGAAATACAAGTGACCCGATCAGTTTCTCTTTTGCCCACCCACTGCAGAAGTTATTCATGCACAATTTGGCATTCACATTTCAGTAACATTGTTTGTGAAAAACAGAGAAGTAAAGCTAATCTAAGCTCAAGTCATTGCATCACAGAAAAACCTCAGAAATGCTGGTTTAGGACAAATTAAGCCCACCGTCAAGTTGACAAAATTTGCATCAATTTCAATACTTTGAAAAATCACAGTGTTTTTGATTGCAATCACAAGTGCTACTTTCTGTAAAATTTGCAAACTCAAATACACACTTGTGTGCAAATCATGACAAATAATGTGAACTGTGCAACTGGATTATGATATAGAGATCCACGATGTATGGTAAGCCTAAATATTATCTCATCCTTGCAGTCTGTCAACTTTTTTTTGTAAAGACGCTGCAGCTTTTGATGGTGCTGCAATGTTTTCTTTTTTCTCAGTTTCTTGCCTCATTTTTGTTTTTTTTTAAGAACTAACTTTTTTTGTGTTTGCTTTTGATTTCTGCCTGTACTTGCACTGGCACTTGATGCTGTTAAGACAGGTTCTGGCGGATTAGGTAACTTTGACCATGAATAAATTAATGGATGAAAAAACATTATTGGATATAAATGGCCAGTAGTCACTTTTGCAACTCCAGAATGTGACGCTGTATTTACAACCTGAGTTGTGATTGGTAGCAATTTAAAATCAAGCTTGATTTTACAAAATGATTTTTAATAATTTACACTTAAAAAAATACAGTTAAGTTGCCTTCACAATTTTTATAACTTCTAGTCATTTAAATAGGGTAAATACTAAAAGGAATAAAGTGTGTGTAAATAGAGTGTTCTGCAATACTTCAGTATTACAGAATACTGTAAATATTCAGATTATTCAGTATGAATAGATAATTGTATAAGAGTAAATGGTGTTCACAGGTAATGTAAGTGAAAATCTTTGCCCATACCCAACAAAGTCCTTGTAGAGCATGACACTGTTGGTAACAAGAGCAAGTACAAAAATGAAGAAGTGGCTTTTAGGTTTGTGGATCTCATTTAAAGTGAAAGAACCTCATGAATTTAAAAAACTACCGAAACTGCTTTCATAAAGATGTCATTTGGGAGGCCGAGTACTATGAGATACTGAAAAAAACAAAAACTTAACGCATAAGGCAAAATGGTCAACAAACTTTATCTCTGCAGAAAGTTGCTGTCTGGTCACTGTTGTCAACAGAATACAAAAATGAGTGAATGTGTACTGGAACAGTCAGTCATCTTCCATCCCGCTATATCCTAACACAGGTTTCATGGGGGTCTGCTGCTTTTGTATTATATTGGTCTGCTGGAGCTAATCCCAGCCAGCA
Organism: Polypterus senegalus; assembly: GCF_016835505.1. NCBI lineage: Eukaryota > Metazoa > Chordata > Cladistia > Polypteriformes > Polypteridae > Polypterus > Polypterus senegalus. The sequence continues at coordinate 125,546,829 of NC_053162.1, forward strand.
CAGGGCGTAAGGCAGGAACTGCAGGGCACCCACACAAACACCAAGCACACGCTAGGGACAATTTGGACTGTGGGAGGAAACTGGAGCACCCAGAGGTAACCCACGGAGAACATGCAAACTCCATGCAGGGAGGACCCGGGAAGCGATCCCAGATCTCCTTACTGAGAGGCAGCAGCACTACCACTGCGCCACCATGTGTCCTGGAACAGCAATTAGTTAAATCAGGAATGTCTAGCAAGCTGTATGAATTACTGTGAAGTACTTGAACTTAACTTTAAAATGTCTAGTGCTAACAAAGTAAACACTTATTTTTTGTATTATATTGTTCTTAGCTGTTCTGAGAAAGCATGTAAGTATTACATTTTACTATGCACACATGAAAACAAAATTAACTTGACTTAGCAATTTATAAGATAGATCATCAGTGTTAAGTGTGATCCTAGAAGCAGCATGGGTAGATGACTCTATGTTGTTTTCTTCTGAGATGGGTTAGTAAAGCGTATGCTGTTTGCCACAGTAAAAGTACTCATTTTGTACTAACACTGTGTTAGATCAAAATGAACATCAAGTGAAAAGGAGTGTAAGTTAATGTAAAACATTTGGTCTACTGTAAAATTTCAAGCATACTTAGATATCTGAATAACAACATCTCAGCTTGGTATTCTTGTTAAAACTCTCATCTTAGTTAAAAAGAAATATATAAAAACAACATAAACCTGTTTTATTAACATTTTACTGGTAATTTATACCCTAAACAATCAGAAGGACTGAATTATGTCATTGCTGTTTGACATCATTACTAAAATAAATACAATTTATTAGTAGCCCTTTGATTATGTTGCAAGATAAATTCAAAGGCAAAAACAAATTAAAAATCTGACAAATATAATACCTTTTCTTCTTCTTCTTCCTCGTGTGCTTCATCTTCTTCTCCCTTTTCCTCTCCTTCTCCTTCATTTTCCATACCGGCTCCCGCCTCTTCTTCATCCTCAACATCTCCCTCCAAAACCTCATCCTCTTCATCTGACATTGTTAATCATTAACTAGTTCTGCATGTAGATAAATAAAAAGGTAAGTGAATAAAAATACATGGTATTTAACATTTCTTTTTACTTTGCCATATAAGAGCTAGTGAAGGAAAATCATGCTGTCCTTTCATTTGACTATGAATATTTTTCTGGAAACCATTACTCAAGTGAATGGGTCAGTTAACATATAAAAATGCTGACTGCTTTTATAGTTTGCTTCTCAAGTATAAGTTGCCTTATGCTTTATTAATGACCTACCACTAGCTCATGAATAAAACCAAAACATAAAGTAATCATTTAATCTAAACAATAAAATAAATTTGTGATGAAATAGGAATGATGCATTTATTCAAGCTGAAAGACAGTCCAATGTATGTACTCTATATTACTGAACATTACTTCATTTTTCTTAAACATATATTATGACAATTATACTAAATAAAGGAACAAATTGCTTTGATGAAGAATTTTGCAGAAAGGTAAAACAATGTAACTAAAAGATGGGACCATTCTTAACTTCTACAGACATCACTGAAATTGGTTCCTCTAAATCTATTAATACTCACAGACGTTCTTTGCCTTTGGCAGGCATGACATAGTCCAAAAATGTTAAGAGAAGTGAACCTCTTTTGATCAAAAGATTGTATACGTAATCCTACTTTAGGTTTTCAGAATTCTCAAGTGAACAGTTGAATTATTTTAGCATAATTACTTTGGCTAAAGAAAAAAATACCACATTATTAAGTGTAAGCAAAGACTCTGATTATTCTGATTCATGTCTGTTTGGAATATCTGAAAAAATGTGCTCTTATGCAAGGAAAAAGTATTTACAGAAACTTATCTTCGCTTATCTGTCAAATGTTTTGTTTCATTGAGCCAAACTGTTATTGTCCTGTTCTGTGGTTAAAATGTAGTAAATTATACGCAAGCCAGTACAACACAGAACTATAACTTTAGTCTGGCAGAATGGAATATTCAACAAAAGCGACTTCAGTGCTTCTCTATGGTTTGGAACTCTGAATTTTCAGATTTTGGAACAGGACAGACACATTTTATGAATGTTCACAATAAATGATATTTACCTCCATTAATGACTTTGTTCTTCTTTATTTACATGCATCTTTTAAATTAATGGATTGCTTTTAGACATCAGTTTTAATCTTCAGTGTGTTGAAATTTATTACCAGTACATGATATTTTAAACTACTTCTTACATTTGCACATTGAACGATAACGAAGAAAAATTTTCTATATTGCTTCTAAAATGTACTTATCTTTTAAAAGAGTTCACCTTAAGCAGTTCTCAATCATTGACATTTGTTTCCAAATATGTTCCCATGATTTATAAATCACTGATTCTAACACAAATGCTGAAAACATGCAATGCTGAGCACATTTTGGCATCATCTGGGCTCACTGGTCACTAGTATCTGGTTACAATTAATTCCAAAATTACTACCAAAAATTTCCTGAGCTTTTGAAACTTATAAAGCATGGATACATATTATGAATCTGGGCTACAATGTATATCTGCAACAAGCTAATCAAAAGGAAGAATTATAGCTGACAATCCCTGGTACTACTATATGCCTTGATGATCTGAAAAAAAAAAAACTGACAAGTGTACATAAGCTAATACGTCACGAAGATTTATCAAGCTGTTAGAGAGGTTCTTGAACAAAGACATGATGAGGACATGTTTACCCTAGAAAAAAAAGTGTCTGTCACAGACTGAGTAAAGCAATTTGACACATAATTAGTCAATTCACTTTGTTTTTATTAATTTTGTTATTCTGAAATTCCAAGAACCAGTTGATCCCAGTTGTAAAGATTGTGCTGGTAAGAAGAACATTAGTGGATTCTTCTAAGCCATTGGAGCCCCTTTAACTCAAGAGAATTTCAATTAAAGTGTCTAGTGTGAACAACAAAAGTGATAAGAGACAGTTGTGAGAGTATGGGAATACTTATATTTCTTTAAAAATGGGTGTCTGATGTAAAAAGGCTGCAATCCTTACAGGAGATTTGATTCACTGCGCTATAATCACTTGGATTATTGCATCGGAGAACCACATCTACATGATACAGGTCTGGATTCCACTATAATTACAAATGCAGAAAAGTAATGTGTCAGTCTCTTCATTTGCAGTAAAACCTTTGAAGAAAGGGATCTGTTATCCTTTTCTTCACTGCCTGGTTCACTTCAAATCAAATCAATGACTGGGATTTATGTATACTGTATGTAGCATCTTTGGGAAAGTGAGAATGTTTTGGGGTACAGTTCCTATAAAGAATATTCAGTCTCTTGGAAAACTTAATTTTCAACATTCAATCAAAGCGGATTGAGTTCAGCTTTTTTGACACTGATTGACAGAAAACGATTTTAATGTCAAAATGAAATCAAATCTCCACAAAGTGGTCTAAATTAATAACAAATAAAAACCGCAAAACAATTGATTGCATAACTATTCATCCTGTTTAACATGAAACACAAAAAATCATCACTAGTGCAGCCAGTTGGCTTTAGAAGTCAAAAACAATACAAGTCAGAAAAGAGAATTTGGTCAATTACATTTTCAGATTTCCTGGAATCAGGGAAGTACATTTAAAATTCAAATTTAAAGAAGAATATAAAAGAAATGAGCAGGAAAATTTTGTTGATTTATTCATTAACAAATGTAGAATGTGTTTCGTTTATCAAAATGAGCATACTTATTCATTCATTTACACAAATTCAGTTGCATCTGCTCCACTGCTTGTCAATGGAACACTGGTTTGACTGGCAGAGGCTTATGTTGTTTTCTTTAAATATTTGTGTATATAATTTTGTTTATGATTCTGTAATTTCTTTGTGTCTGTGGTGTTGCTGATTACTGCTTTGTACTGATCATAAGCATGATGCAAATCACATACAAAATCCTGGAATTCTCAAAAAGTGCAGATATTATTAGGTGGTCCAGATCTCTAGTCTCTGGATTTTGGGACTTTTGCAGAAATTAGTTAAATGGAGATTACCTTTCTGGAGTCAAAGAATTTCAAAGCACATGTGTCTGGAAGGTCCAACTAGTGCTAACACAGTAACGTGGCCTAACCTACACAATGAAGACAAAAGAACACTTCAAGCAGCTCCATGAAAAGGTGATTCAAAAGCACGTCAGGGGATTGAGACAAGCAAAAATTCGTCACTGAATATTGCTTGGAGTGTAGTTAAATCAGTCATTAACAAATAGAAACACTGGGATAGCTGTAAATCTGCCTGAAGCAGCCCACCCACGAAACCTGTGTGATTGTGCAAAAAGATAAGTATTGAGGGAGGTCACCAAGAAACATTTGATTACTTTGAAGGAGTTACAAACTACAGTAGCTCAGATTAGTGTGACTGTGTATGCAACAACTGTTGTCTCGGTGCTTCAACAGTCACGGAACTAGTGAGAAAGAGAAAACAACTCTTAAGAAAACACATGCCATCTCAGCTAAAGTTGGCCAGAAGGCATATGGAAGACTCTAATGAAACTAAAACATAGCTTTTTGGTCAGACTAAACACCATGTTTGTCATAAGCCAGACACTGCACATCATCTAAAACACACCAACGCCATAAAGAATGTTGGTGGCAGAATAATGCTGTGAGGATGCTTCTCTGCAGCCTTATTGATTATAATCTATGATTGTAAATTATTTGTTATTACCTCTTTTCACTTGTGGTAATCAATTTTTGTTACCTGTCCTATTACACTTGCTGAACAAACAGGCCCAATTCTAATGGTACTCGATTATTTTTGCCTCTGTTATAAGTCACTTTGGATAAAAGCATCTGCCAAGCAAATAAATGTAAATGTAAATCACATTGAATGCTTAAAAATACCAGCTTGGAATGCAAACACCAGTCTTTAAATGGTGCAGAGGAACCTAGATAAGAATACAATCAGACAGAAAAGGGAAAATAAAAATAAAGTAAAAAAAGGTGAGGGTCTTTTCATTACATAAAGTGTAAGCAGGGTGAAGAGAAAAAAAATCTTAAAAACTGTTATACCAGGGTATCAGAAGAAAAACCCAAGTCATTGTTACAGTAAGAAGGCAAGCGAATTTCACAGGATGAAGTTAGGAAGTAAAGGTCAGAGCTAGCAGCTTCTGGAAATTACAGGCTTTCTTTTCCTGGAATTTCACAAGGCTAGAGTGGAAGGCTCCTGAATTCATGAGGCAGCAATTAACTGCACTATGGCGAAAACATAAATAAACTCATTCATCCATTTTCTGGACCCAGTTTTTCAATGACGCACAAACACCCCTGCCACTAAACCTGTGAAATAGAAGTACTAATAGCCAAATTATTATTAACATATAACGGAAAATAACGTATAATGTGTAAATTGGTTATTGTTTGCATATGTTCATGAAAGTAATAGGCGTAGCAAACAGTAACTTTAGCAGGAAAGTATAAGCGTTGTTTTACAAGATATCCAACTAATTCAAAGCGAACTTTTATTGATGCTCATCAACTATAATCCAGGTTACCATTTTTTGAAAGGTTCTCGTTCTCTAAATGGTGCAATACATAGGGAATTATAACGACGGAATGGCGCTAGGTATATTAAAACGCATGCTTTAGTCTTTCCATATAATATATGACAACGTTTTAATAAATCAAACTGCAATTTTGAAATTATGTTTTAGTTCTCTTTAGTAGATAATGGCATTGCAATAATCACAAACGGCATGTATTTATTAATACGTTAAAACGGGAGAAACATAAACTGACTCACCTCGCTCGGATCTGCTACAGATCAACGCGTCCGATGTTGCTATGGAGACGATGGGCTTACTTACAATACGCGGAAGTAGAACTGATTACAGTAGGAGGAGACATAAACGGGCTGTGGATAGAAAACACAGCCCACAAATGGCACGTCTTGGCCGAACAGATGCTTGTTGTCAAAACACATTACCTCAGACAGCAGGGGCGGAGAACTGAGTGAGCTTAACTTTGTTTTAAATTATAAAATATAAAAACACAGTAGTTACCCAGCAAACAAATAGGCATTGGGTTAGCGTAGGCCAATTGTGGGCAAACATATTGGCCCGATGTGGGCCGCCAACAATGGCACGGATTGGGATTTGCACATCGGGGCGTAATTGGCACATAAACACTGGCCCAGTGTGAACAAACAGACAGGGTGCTCATATTTGGTCATCAACCAGAAAAGAACCCGTTACCTTACTGGTGCGTTCCTTGAAGCTTTTTTAAAATTTTCTTTATGTCAATGATATCGCGTGTAATGACGAAGATTTAAAATTTATGAATTAATGAGAAAAAAATAATGCTAATGTATCTTCAGTTATTTATTCTTATAAAGCACAAAATGCGTTTTTTTGTGGAGTTACAACACATAATACAAAACATTACCAAAAACATTCATAAAATAGAAGTCAGTAAATAGTCAATAAGTATTAAATAAGGTTCATTCAGATTGGAAAAGAAAGTCTTCTGTTATCCTTATTTGCCTAGTGAATTACTTCTCTCCAATGCATGGATGAGCCCCTGTTTCTGTTGTCTAGATCTGTCAGTCTCTGACATTATAGAGCCAGTGTTTACCCAAATTTTCAACAGCAGCATCTTGGGGGGAATGATTTGCTCTTTAAACAGCATCTAAAAACACACCATAAATATGAAAACGTGTATAGGATAAGTGGGATAAAGATTCTAAAAACACTGATTTCTATCTGTGAAGAGCTGCAAGTCAGAAAATTCTCTTACCCTCAAAAATTATGTATTCTGTATGTGGTACACATCATTTCATGTATTGGAATTGGAATACCATTATGCTCATGTTTTCTTTAAAATTTTGAATAGAAAACAATATCAAAGCATGCAAGAAAAATAAATGTAAATTATCCAGTTATTTGCTCATTATTTTTCCAAGTAATTTTATCTTTCTTAAAATATTTTTCAGAAAACATTTACGATAATATCCTGTTGTGTAAAAATATGGTAAATGCAAAGTACATTTTATTTATTTAAACCACTTCCCCCCACATTACTGAATTCAAACCCATTCCTGTGAATAACCAAGGTAGACAAAGACTGAGATTGAGCTGAGTAGCAGGGCTTTGTGTCAGACAACTGTATCAGGAGAAATCTCAATCATCTATGAAAATTCTTTCCTTGTCCATCATTAAAAATAACAATATATTGCAATATAAAGTAAACTTTTCTGCCATATTATGATTTTTGCTTACATTATCTTTATATAATTAAATGTTAGTAGTTAATTGTTTTGTCTTTGTTTAGAAAAAGACTGAGAACTTGACAATAATGAAAATAGCATTTTCCCTAGGAGTATAAACACTTTATGAAATAGGTTTGCCAGAGTATTTCTTAATTTCAGAAGAACCCAGTATTCTTTCTGTTTGATTTAAAATATTTTGCCTGTTTATCAGCAGACAAATAATTACCCGCTCTCCTACAACTGCACAAGAGCATGGCAATGATAAATAAAAGGATCATTCAATGAGCAGAAAATGTCATATTGGTCAAAAATTCAAAAAGACAAAAAACAAATCATTCATTTGTGATCCCTTCATTTACAGTTGTGTTTGAAAGTTTGTGATCCCTTTAGAATTTTCTATATTTTTGCATAAATATGACCTAAAACATAAGATTTTTACTCAAGTCCTAAAAGTTGATAAAGAGAAACCAGTTAAACAAATGAGAAAAAAATATTATACTTGGTCATTTATTTATTAAGGAAAATGATCGAATGTTACATATTTGTGAGTGGCAAAAGTATGTGAAACTTTGCTTTCAGTGTCTGGTGTGACCCCCCCTTTGCAGCAATAACTGCAACAAAACGTTTCCGGTAACTTTTGATTATTCCTGTACACTAGCTTGGAGGAATTTTAGCCCATTCCTCCGTACAGAACAGCTTCAACCCTGGGATGTTGGTGGGTTTCCTCACATAACTGCTCGCTTCAGGTCCTTCCACAACATTTCGATTGGATTAAGGTCAGGACTTTGACTTGGCCATTCAAAAACATTAACTTTATTCTTTTGTAACCATTCTTTGGTAGAACAACTTGTGCGCTTAGAGTTGTTGTCTTGCTGATGACCCACCTTCACTTGAGATTCAGTTCATGGACAGATGTCATGACATTTTCCTTTAGAATTCTCTGATATAATTCAGAATTCATTGTTCCATCAATGAAGGCAAGCCGTCCTGACCCAGATGCAGCAAAACAGGCCCAAACTATGATACTACCACCACCATGTTTCACAGATGGGATAAGGTTCTTATGGTGGAATGCAGTGTTTTCCTTTCTCCAAACATAACACTTTTCATTTAAACCAAAAAGTTCTATTTTGGTCTCATCTGTACACAAAACATTCTTCCAATAGCCTTTTGGTTTGTCCACGTGATCTTTAGCAAACTGCAGACGAGCAGCAATGTTTTTTTTGGAGAGCAGTGGCTTTCTCCTTGCAACCCTGCAATGCACACCATTGTTGTTCAGTGTTCTCATGATGCTGGACTCATGAACATGAATATTGGCCAATGTGAGAAAGGCCTTCAGTTACTTTGAAGTTACCCTGGGGTCATTTGTAACCTCGCCGACTATTACACCCCTTGCTGTTAGAGTGATCTTTATTGGTCGACCACTCCTGGGGAGGGTAACAATGGTCTTGAATTTCCTCCATTTGTACACAATCTGTCTGACTGTGGATTGGTGGAGTCCAAACTCTTTAGTGATGGTTTTGTAACCTTTTCCAGCCTGATGAGCATCAGCAACTCTTTTTCTGAGGTCCTCAGAAATCTCCTTTGTTCATGCCCTGACACACTTCCACAAACATGTGTTGTGAAGAGCAGACTTTGATAGAAACCTGTTCTTTAAATAACAGAGGGTGTCCACTCACACCTGATTGTGATCCCATTGACTGAAAACACCTGACTCTAATATCACCTTCAAACTAACTGCTAATCCTAGAGGTTCACATACTTTTGCCATATTTATGCAGAAATATAGAATATTCTAAAGGATTCACAAACTTTTAAGCACAACTGTAAAACCCAGAAAAAAGTCTTGCTTACCCCAGATAATTTGGCAGAATTTCGGCTTTGAAAGCCATTCTTTTCTCCATAGCCCATTCAGTTAAGCTGCATGGCTAGTTCATTAGTCATTAGAGTGGATGTGACGTGCCTTATTATCCAATGATTCCCAAGAAGGCTGCCTACAATGGATGTTACATTAAAAAACTGAATATTTAGTATTATAAATTTTCTGAACTTTGTAACCCAGTCAACAACTGTGCTACCAATACTATCAAAAGCATTCAATCTGTGTTACCTCAATCTATTTTATGTTATAAATGAATGGAAAAGAAAATGTAATAAGTGGCTTAGAGTGTAAGATAAACAACATTATGCAAAGCAAAAAAATCTTATTATATTTTTGTTACTCATAACATCCTGCATCTTGATATTGTCTTCCAGCTTGTTCTCCATGTTATCAATTTCTTCCATGGATCTCGGGGGATGGGTTAATGCCCTCTGGAACAGTCATTCCAATATGGCTGATTCTGGATAAATTCACGACCATCTTTTTCAATATGAAATTTTCCTCCTTAATACTATCAAAGGTGGAGACAATGTACCAATCCCGAGCTGTGGCAGATGAAAATTCAACATCAATGTCAACTTTTTTAAAAGAGAAAATAAATGAAAAACTTAATATTACTCACTGTTTAGGAATAGACCAATATTGAATTTCTTATCTATCTATCTATCTATCTATCTATCTATCTATCTATCTATCTATCTAGTCTTTACTGTAGCTATGCTTATATTGATGTTTCACACCCATTGATATGGATATGCACAATTACAAGATAACATACTAATGTCTCCATGTTCTCCAAGGAGTCTACTTCTTTGATTTGTAAAGGACAAAATAATAGGAAACTGTTATTCTATCAGCTAAATATTATTTCTCTAATATCCTATGGGGAAAACTGATATATGGTTTAGTTATTTTAGTATTTTTGGTACTTTTACTCTGAACACAATAAAGCTTTTCTGTTAATTATCAAGCTGTACCATCATTTCTAACTTCCAAGTTTGATCATTTAGTGTGATTCTTGATTCAGATTTGGGCCCATTTCTGTCTAATGAACTGGATTATTTCCTTGTATCATGAGTAAGAGCGATGACTTTTCAGTGTAATGTAAATGTTGAAATTAATATTGCACAATAAAAATGTTGATGAAATGCTCTGACTTTAATGCAAATACTGCATCTGCCTTACTATTATATAAACAAACCTACTAGGCCATTAGACTGGATTGAAGGTTCCTGAGACCCTGCTACTACAGAAGTCATTGGCACTTCAGCAACTGCTGGCTGAGGAGAACTTGAATGTGGAAATGAGGAAGAAGGAAGTGAAGATTCAGAAGGGTATGAAGTTTGTTTGAGGGTTGAGGTCACAAGTAGTGAAGGAGGTGGTTTGGGGGAAAGATGGACAATGTCTTATAGCAGATACATCACTTCAGCAATGGTCCAGGTCCTCGGACCTTCAGGTTTTAAAATAAGTGATGAAGTGAACATTTTGTAAATGATGTGATAACCTACATAGTAGAATTTCTTTATGGGTTAAATGCCAAACTTCAAACTTGCACTGAATTTAGTGCAATAGATATAATTTTACTAAATAGTAATACTTTTACTTAAAAAGTACTGTGGTACCATTAGCTTTAATGTTTACGTTGCTAAAACCTTTTATTGTACCTTCTTAAATGATCACTCCTTTGAAGAGCCCTTTCTAGTTCACAAGGAAAGAAAATACAATACAATACAGTTATTTTTGTATAGCCCAAAATCACACAGGAAGTGCCGCAATGGGCTTTAACAGGCCCTGCCTTTTGACAGCCCCCCAGCCTTGACTCTCTGAGAAGACAAGGAAAAACTCCCAATAAAAACCTTGTAGGAAAATGGAAGAAACCTCGGAAAGGCAGTTCAAAGAGAGACCCCTTTCCAGGTAGGTTGGGCGTGCAGTAGGTGTCAAAAGTAGGGGGTCAATACAATACAATATACACAACAGAACAATTCCTTAAGACAGCATAATAAAAATTTTAGAATTACGGTTTAACAGTAGATGATATGACATAATTAGGTTTGGATATTTTTAGAGTCCTGGAGACCTCATCCATCTAGCTGCATCTCCATTTGGCCATGCCACGGCTGAAACATTGCTCCGATGAAAGGACCCCTCTTTCCCATGATTCCTGTGATCCTCCATCAGGGATGACTTTACCATAGGCAGGCAAACAACTTGGCAGGTGGGCCGTGGCACCAATGGCCACATTTGGGTACCGAGAAAAGAAACAGAATAGGTGAGGGTTAGTATTCAAATATAATTATCATGTTACTTATGTTATAGTGCTAATGACTAACAACAGAGATGCAGTATGTACAGTTAATCAGCAGCTCTAGTCAGGATATGCTAAACTGAAGTAGTGAGTCTTCAGCCGGGATTTAAAGGCTGAGACCGAGGGGCATCTCTTATGCAAGCAGGAAGACCATTCCACAGTTTAGGGGCCCTGTAACTAAAAGCTCGACCTCCCACTGTTATTTTATTAATCCTTGGAATCCTAAGCAGACCGGCATCTTGAGATCTTAATGTGCTCAGGTTTGTAAGTCATGATAAGTTCAGACAAGTAAGCGGACCTTGGCCATTTAATGCTTTATATGTTAAAAGGAGGATTTTGAAATCTGCCCTAAATTTAACTGGGAGCCAGTGTAAAGATTTAAGAACTGGGGTTATGTGTTCATATTTTCTTGTTCTTGTAATAATTCTTGCAGCGCATTTTGGATTAACTGGAGGCTGTATAGAGAACAGTTTGAACAGCCAGTGAACACCGCATTGCAGTAGTCAATCCTACTAGAGATAAATGCATGAATTAATTTCTCACAATCCTGTTTATTTAGAAAGCGCCTTAATTTCCTAATATTTTTAAGATGGAAAAACAGGTTTTGGACGACTTTGTAATATGCGCTTTAAATGACATGCTAGAGTCAAAGATAACTCCTAGATTGCGGGCTGATTCAGTAAAATTAATTGGGATTCCAACTGAGTTAAATGACGACAAAATATTGCTGTGATCAGCGTCATTCCCTCCAACAATTAACATCTCTGTTTTATCTGTATTTAAAGACAAGTAGTTCTCATTCATCCATTCCTTTAATTCACTAACACAACTAATTAAAGACAACATCGGAGAAACTTCATTTGATTTAAATGAAAGGTATAACTGGGTGTCATCTGCATACAGTGAAAATTAACATTATGTTTCCTAATGAGAGATCCCAGTGGAAGCATGTAAAGTGAAAACAGTAAAGGTCCCAGTACTGAGCCCTGCGGACACCATATTCAACTTCTGTGTATAATGATGGAGTACTGTCAGCACATTTCTGTACATACTGGAATCGATTTGATAAATAAGAACTGAACCAAGCGAGCACGGGCCTGTAAGTCCAACATCGTTTTCTAGCCTGTGCAGTAAAATAGAATGGTCAATGGTGTCAAACGCTGCACTTAAGTCCAACAACATAATTACAGTGGAATTTCCTTCATCAGAGGATATCAGAATGTCATTTACAACCCGTGTTAGTGCCGTTTCTGTACTATGACCAGTGCGAAAGCCAGACTGGAATTTCTCAAATAAATTGTAATGCGTAAGGTGTGACTGAAGCTGACTGGCGACTACTTTCTCTAGTATTTTAGAGAGAAATGGTAAATTTGAAATAGGCCTATAGTTATTTAGTATGTGTGGGTCTAGGTCTGACTTTTTAAGTAAAGGTTTAATGACTGACACTTTTAGTGCATCAGGTACTGTGCCATGCAATAATGAACTATTGATAATGTTTAGAATTGGTGCTACAAGAACATCCATTGCACTTTTTACTAGTTTTGTTGGCACTGGATCTAGGGAACAAGTAGTGGGCTTCATTTTCGAAATTAAAGTTATGACTTCCTGCTCAGTTACAGGATTAAAATTATTAAAGTGCTGAATGCAATGTGAGACAGGGTCTGCTAAGCTAGTATTTGGTTTGTACTGTGATGCTGAGATCTGGGATCTTATATTTTTAATTTTCTCATTGAAGAAGTTCATAAAGTCTGTACTGCTAATATCTGTTGGTATTTTGCACTGTTGATCTGAATTCCCATTTGTTAATTTAGCCACTGCTCTAAAAAGTACCCTAGGATTTTTATTATTGCTATCTATTAATGTAGAATAGTATTCTGAGCGAGCTTTAAAGAGGGCCTTTTTATATTTATTAACACTCTCTGTCCATGCAATTTGAAAGACATGTAGCTTTGTTGTTCTCCATCTGCGCTCCAGTTTTCGACACTCTAATTTAAGAGCTCGAGTATTTTCATTAAACCAGGGAGAGTTTCTATGTGCTTTGATTACTTTTGTTTTTATGGAGCAAATGGAGAATGTCTTCTCCAATTGCCTTGGCTTTCTGTCATCCTTTCTCATAACTGTCTGATTTTAAAAAAACATGCAAAGAAAAAAGGTCATCAAACATCAGAGCAGAAAACACAAAAGAATTCCTAAAATCATAAAAACTCTTCTATAATATACACACTGGACAGCTTGTTGCATAAAACAAAAAGACACAAACAAAAAAAAAATTCTGACAATTCACCTAACGTCAATGTCTTTGGCACAGGAGGCAAAATTATTGTATCCTGAAATAACAGAGCTAGACGCTGAGACAATGTGCAAACTTCAAAAGCAATGAACCCGAATGGTCAAGAAGTCAGGAAATGATGTGACCTTGTTTTTACTGTATATTAATAAATCAAGCATATTCTCACTTTCACATACATATGATGAAAAAAATCATTCAAATACTTGTTGAATAGACTATTAGGACTGCATAACTCTGCCAAGAATTGTTTGTTTTTTCATGGCTTATGACTGCTTTTCTGATCTTGTCTGAAGATACAAATGGAAAAAAAACTGTTTTCCCCATCCATCCAGTTTTTGCTTACCAGTGGTAATTCATCCTATTCATTTTCCACATGTAACAGAGACATCTACATGATTAGAACAGTTGAAATCAGACTGCAATTACTTGTCAAATAAATAAAAATAAAATAAATACACCTAAAATAAAATAATATTTAAATGACGCAGAGGTGTGGCAGCCCATGAAAAACCCATTGGCAGAACATATTTTATTTTCGAAATCGCTTAATTTTACAGTCCTGTCTAAAGTGCTTTTGTCTTAGACTCCGTATATTCCAATGTCCCTAGAGTCTAAGAATTCTGGGTAGAGTGATTCCTGAACTTTGAATCTGTGGAAGATGATGCACACTTCTTGTTTAGAAAAAAAAAATTCTGCAAGAGAGCTATCTCTCCTTTTACTGAAACACAGTTGTACCCTGCACAATTTGATACAGTGTACTCTTTGAAGTAGACTTACTGATCATATTGAATGGGTGCTGTTTCTTCTGTCTTTCTTCAATTATTCATCTCACAACTTGCTTTAAGGTGAACTGAGGCTTCTTCATAGGTCAGGTCATTTTGGGGAGCATGCACTGGTATAGTGTGTTTCCGCACACGCCACATGACGAAACAGCTTGTAATCCCGGTTGGCAACCCCTTAGGAAGACATGTGGTCCACTCCCACCCTCCCTGTGTGCACCCAGGTGTTATGTGGGCGTCTCCTTGGTCTGGTCCAGCCACTCTGGTCCTCAGCAATGAGGATTCTGCAAGCCATATCATCTTTGGGGAATTGCGCCACATGCCCATAGTGCTGTAACTTACACTCCCTCACAATGTAGGTAATGTGCCTTAATCGGGATTCCTTGACCAAGGACTCATTCAACACAAAATCAATCCAGTGGTACCCAAAGATTCTCTGAAGAGACACAGTACTGATGGAGTCCAATCTTCATCTCAGGTCACATAGTGTCCCTGTCTCGCAACCATATAGCAAAACAGGGAGCACCAGGTTTCCAAAGTTTGGACCTTCGTCCTTTTGCAGAGATATTGGGAGTGCCGCACACCCCTTTCCAGTGACCTCATGACACCCCATGCTCTTCAAAACCATCTGCTGACTTCATAAGAAGAGTGAGTATCCAGAGACATGAATGTTGCTGTCAAGGTAAGTAAAGCTCTGAACAAGGTTGTCATTCCCTCTGCAGACAGACACACTGTTGATTGCTGTGGTTGTGTCCACAAGGTCATTAAAGGCCTGGATCTTCATTTTTATCCAGGACACTTACAAGCCCAGACATTTAAATTCCTTGTTCAGTCTCTCTTGAGCCCCAATCGGATCATTGTTGGTAAAGTTGAGATAAGTGAATCTCTCCTCACCAACAGATGCAAAGTAGCTGCTGGACCCAACGACCCTGCCCAACATCTAGTCCATGCAAGAATTGAACAGAGTAGGAGTAAAAATACACCCGTGATGAACCCCAGAGTCAACAGGGAAAAATGCAGAGATTCTGCCTCCACTATGCACAACACTCACAGTACCAATACAAAGGCTGGCCATGATATCCAGAAACTTTGGGGGGTTTCCGCAAAGTGTCAGAATGTCCTACAGGGCAGCTTGATCAACTGAGTCGAATGCTTTACAAAAATCAACAAAGGAGGCAAAGAAAGTGTGCCAATATTCATGTTTGTGCTCGATGAGAACCTTCAGTGCCAGGATGCAGTCGATGGTAGGCCTCTTAGGGGTAAAACCAGACTGCTCTGGCCGCTGGTAGGTGATCATGGATCCTATTGAGGATGACCCTAGCAAGGGCCTTACCAGACATCAAGAGCAGGGTTATCCTCTGTAGTTGCTGCAATCCAGACGTTCTCCCTTCCCTTTCCAGATAGGGATGACAAGTCAGTTGGGATGATGACCATATCCCAAATGGAAGCAAAGATTGCTTGTCACATCCTAGCTGGATGATCAGCTTTAAACAACTGCTCAAAGTAGCCAGCCCAGCAGGTCACAACTGCAGGGTCATCTGTAAGGACCAATCCATCTCCTACCTAGACTATGACTCTCTGAAGAACAGATTCAGATGTGTGTAACAGACGTGGTTCACTAGAGCATCTTCTTCACCATTCTCTTTAATTTCCTCATATAATTCTAAAATTGGAATGCAGCTATCCTGTCTAATGGTTCAAATTCTCTCTCATCATCAGCTAAGTGAGTAAAGTTGAACACATTGTATACAATCTCCTCTCTTCCATATAAAGTTTCATACTGATTTTGAAATATTTCACATATGTTGGGACTAAGCATCAAGTACATAGTAACAGATAAAACCAAGAAATGATTGTAAAATTCCTCAGACAAACTTCCCTCAAGAACCACAGGACCAGAATAAAGCAGAAACTGACCAAAGTCTGTAGCCTTCCACCAGTTTATCTCTGACAGAGCCCTTGGTTTTCTTACAAACTCCCTCGGGATCTGTTTTGCTAAGTTTTGCCAAGTGCAACACGATTTGCAAAACGTGAGCCAATCCTGCAAACCAGGGGCACTTTTAGCCAGATTAAAAGTAGATTCCAAGTGACACTTAAGCAGACCAGGTGCATGTAGTCTAACACAAACTGTGCCATCAACCCTCATCTGTTCAAGGGTTTGCATGTTTTTCAGGGAAAAGCATGCTATTAATATACACCTCTTTTTGCTCACATCATTCACATCCATTATATGAATTATGAGTTTTAATATTGTTTACAAAATAAAGAGTAGGAGCATCACATACAGTACAAAGCAGGAAATGGCCAAACGATAATTTCTGCCATCAACGGAAAATCCTTGCTGTAGTTCTTTTACTTCTGTAACAAAGTCCAAAAGAAATTCATCTATACTCTCTTGTTTCTTTTTTCCATAAACAGACCAATAGCAAAAGATTCTTCCCCACAATCAATTTTCCCTAGGATTGGCCAAAGCTGGTCTGAATAATTCTTGAAAGCAGAAAGACCATTAATATTGACTTGAAAAGCAACATCATCTCTGAATTGTGCAACCAGTCATTTTTTGTAAAAAATATGACAAGACTACAAAATAATAATAGTCCCCTCCAGCTATTTGCCTAATTCCTTTTACAGTTTGATATTTCATTAGAGTGTGGGCACGTTTAGGCAAATTTGTTTAAATATCTGTTCAACACTTTTAAAAGAGTAGTCTATGTAATGCCACTGTTCACCACCCATTCAGTGAGGTACTTTTCTTGCAATAATTTTGGAATTTTCAGCAGCATTAATTTCATCCTAACTGAATTTCTTAAATAAATTAGAGTTGCTTTCCCAATGTGCATCTTCAAAATCAGAGAACACATTCTCTTCTTCTTTATTGAGTCTAAGAGGATGTTCTAATATGTCATCTGCCATAGAAAAATCCTGTGGTTGCTGAAAACACTGAAAATTATCCTAGATGTGCTTTGTGCATGTCGCCTTTTATTCCAGTAACTTAATGAGCTAAAGTCTGACATTTTTTTATACAAAAAAAAAATATATAATAATAAATTACAAAGTGTTACTAGACTATATGTTTTACCATTTAAGAAAATACCTAAAAGAAATACTAATTTTCCACTGATCCACTATATGACATCTACATGTGCAGTATGTTATGACATCAGTTGAACATAATTTAAATTATTTGGTAGAAATCACATAATAATAGTTCATGACTTTAGGTCATAATACTTCCACCATCAAATAAGCAAAACTGTTTCATTTATTTAAAGAAGCAATTTTAAAGTCATAATAAATTCAATGCAAGTGTCCTACTTTAATAAGGTTTTTATGGTATCCAATTAACATTAAAAAGATGGTATTTACATTTCACAAAATCTTACCTAGAATCAATGCTCTTGCAGTGATAATCACTGCTACTGGAAATGGCCAAAAGGTCAAAAACTAAATTTAAAAAAACAGTTACAGTGTCACACACGTGAATATGGGAGACAGTTTACAGGCTCAAATAATGTTATTTCTCACCCAGACGAGGGGCTGGCATTGTCATCTGATCCTTTCTCCTCTTGTCTCTATGCAGACCAGCATAAGATTGTACTACTCAGTGACATCACCAGTGATCCACTCACTGATAATGACACTTTAAGTACACAGAACCCATCTACCTACCACTTCATTTCCTATTCTGGCCTCCCTGACCGTCTCTTCATGTAATCCACCATATTTAGTGCCCAGATTCATCCTGTTAGTTAGTTCGGTTCTGAAGTCTGCATTGTAGAGGCATGTTTCAACTATCTAAAATTTTAACTGCAGATGAAGATTTAATTGCAGTTTTAGCCAATAATCACATTAATGTAATCTTCCATAACAGCTAAGTGGGGAAAACTAACTAGTAACTAGTATAATCCAAGGATTATTTTAATAATCATGTAGGATATGGGGTATTAGCAATCTGTAGCTCAATGAACATTATATTATGGTTCAACTCCTTTTTACTGCCACTGTATCTTATTACATGTATCATGGCTTCCAATACAGAATTTCTTAATTTTACTATTTAACCAACACTATTTCACAACTCATCATAAACAATTAACTGGGGGATCAAAATGGTTAGGCAAGAAATAGAAATTCTTTGTAAATATGAAACAAAAAAACTTATTTGTTTTCCTGTCATAATATCTTAAGAATAATGAGTCAATCAAACAAATAACTGTCATTGGACAAAATTATTTGATTTAGCCTTTTACCCTGAATAATAAAATCCCTTAAAATAAATGAAAAATATGATGGGAGCAGCAGTGTAGTTTATCTCAAATCACTTGATAACATTGTAGCGGGGCTACATAGTAATAGTGTTGTTTAATGTTTGTCCTGAGTGCGTTTTGTTTCCATCGTCCCGTTTGCTGCTTGTGTGCGTCAGTAAATGTCGTCCCCGTAAATACAAGGGGGCTGGATGATGGAAAGAGAACGCAGCCACAAATTGGAAAACACCTGTTAAACTATCAATGAATTACATCTGGCAGTATTATATAAACAATCGGGAGGAGAGAGAAGAAGGATCTTTTTTGTCCCCCTTCTTTTTCTTCTTCTTCCTCTTCCTCTTCCTCCCAACAACGTATCAACTTTTGCATTCAGTTATTTTTCATCCCGCCGGACTTACTTGAATTCCCCCATCACGAGAGACCCTGGGGTCGGACGACATGATCCTCCACGCGCCGAGGATTCACGGTGAGGTTATTCCATTTGGACCGGGAAATACAAACGCTTCTCATATCAGTTAACCAATCATCCGCATTCAGGACAATTGTACACTCGGGCTCAAGTTCAATATCATTGCCATTTTCCATGTTCATTTATTACTATCTGTGTTTTGAGTCCGTTATGTTACTGGGGCAAGGGAGGGTGTTTGTTATTGTATACATGGTGTTGTTAGATTGGTGGATATGTATGTATGTATGATATACTTATTTTTGTATGAAACTTTATTTTTTGTTCTTTCACTTAAGATTTTTACATCTGCTTTTCTTTTGTGCTTATGTTTATATCGTCGATTGTGGGGAAAGTTTATTTTGTTAGAGGTACGGCTTGATATAAGATTCAACCTCAGTAATTTATCCAGACCACAGGTCTCGGAGGTGTAGCTGCAGGCTGGGAAAGGGGTTGGCCGTTACATAAGTGGTGCCCTCTCTGAGGAATCTTTATTTAAAAAAAAAAAAATACTATCACTGTCTGCCTTTAAAATTTTTTTTCCTGTTTACCACCATGTCTGTAGTGCGTGCCGAGCAGGACGACACCATTGCTTCACTGCGGTGTGAGGAAGGAGTAGCCTGGGCACGGCACGTCATGGTCGGAGCGTGTTCAGAGATGCAGGAGGTGGTGGATTCATTACAGTCGCCGTACTTTGAAGATCACCATGGACCTGAGGAGGAATGTCTAGAGAATGTTGTCGCCGTGGGAAGATCTGGCACAACAACTCACCCAGCTGGATGAGAAAGTGCGCTCGGGTGCGAAGATGCCTTGCGGGCTTGGATCAGCAGCTCTCAGGAGGAAATAAAAGAATATATAAATGATCAAATTAAACTCCTGGGGCGGGTACTTGTGTTGTGCCTCCAGAGGCGAGATCAACGCTGGCAGGAATCTCTTCAGGGGGAGGTCCGAAGGAGTCTCCAGAATTTGCATCAGTCACCCTGTCATTCTACGCTGTACGGGTCCCATGGGGGGGGTTGAATACATTAATTGGCCCACCATCCCTGGGGTGCGCCTCTTTCCCAAGTTGGGGGCTCAATATAACATTGATGTCCAACTTCGTGGAAGGGAAGGCGTATCGGGCTGTTAACCCTTTAACCCCAGAAGATCTTATGGGGGTGATGGGGGGCCTCCCTCTCGGGGTCGGTGCCGAGCTGGTGGCAGACGGTCAAGAAGAATATTCAAAACTGGGGATCCTTTTGTCGGTCTTTTCTCGTGGCTTTTCTTCCGGAAGACTATGAATCCGAACTGCAGGATAAGCTGAGATCCATGGTGCAACTGCCTTCGCAATCCATCCGGGACTTTGCCTATGAATATCGGGCTTTGTGTTTGAAATGGCGGCCGGCTATGTCTGAAGAGGTGGTCCGCTGCGTCCTTAATGCCTGTAACCTGTGGGGGTTGTGGCGTCGGTGGAAGACCTGGTGAAGGTGGGCTCACAAGTGGAATGGGACTTGGGAAACTCAAAAGTACTGGACAAAGTACAAGCCAGTACACGAGAAACCCAGCCCCTAAAATCCCAGTGAGCCAAACCTAGCCCGTCGGAAGCCAATCTCGCCTGATGAAAGCAAGTACGTCCCTCCTGATCGCCCCAGTGAAGCTTCGGGGGTGGCAGGTGGATGCGGTGGTGGATACAGGGAGCCATCACACCTTACTATGGTCTAGTATTTGGAAGATTAGCTGACCGTCAGACAACTTAACATCTGCCTTGTCTGTCCGATTTGTATTGGCAGCTGGGAGTGAACACAGGGCCCTGGGCAAAGTCCCCTTGAGGTACAGTGTACTCTCTACCACTTGGGAAATGAATACATCTGGCCTTGATGACCGGCACCTGTCCGTCCTGTTACTCCTTGGGCTGGATTCCTTGACCACCGTAACGATTACCATCCATCTCCGTCCTAGGGGGTATATGGTGCTGGGGGAAGGGGTATGTGAATTTGTTTATAAATCAAAAAATCTGGGCTCAGAATTTATTGGTTTCTATGCGGCAGTGAGGAGCAACGCAAGAACCTCGGTGGCAGCCCCTGTGGAGGAAGAGGCCGGTGCTGAAGAAATGGGCCGAGGTGTGGACTGAAAAATTAGTCGCCCATTGGGTTACCCACGGACGAAATTCCAGTAAGGCACCGAGCCTACTGTGTTTCTTCACTAAAGGGAATAATTAAAGAACATCTTGATCGAATGCTCACCGAGGAAATAATTGAACTTGAATTGAACCCTGTAGTCCTCGTGAAGAAAACTGATGACTCCTAATGTTTGTGTGGACTACACGGGGGTTAACGGAAAGACAAGCCTGGATGCATATCCCATGCCCCTGGTTCAGGAGATTCTGGAGTCACTGCATGGATGCCCAGGAGGACCAGAGGAGGGCTTGCACCTCTTCCAGACCATGAGGGGGCGACTGCCCTGGTTGTGTTGGAGGCCATGGGTGCAGAGCTTTGAAGCTCAACCCTGTAGGGGCCTGTGGTCACCGCCAGGGGGCCCCCCCAATGCCTGGAGAGCCCTGGACCTCAGCACTTCTGCCACACCAGGAAGTGCTGGGGGAAAGACGAGCAGGGACACCCAGAGTGCTTCCGGGGATACAGCC
Organism: Polypterus senegalus; assembly: GCF_016835505.1. Lineage (NCBI taxonomy): Eukaryota > Metazoa > Chordata > Cladistia > Polypteriformes > Polypteridae > Polypterus > Polypterus senegalus. Next base: position 125,568,666 of record NC_053162.1, read on the forward strand.
GACACTTCCGCCACACTGGGGCGTGTCGGTGGAAGATTGCCGGAGCACACCTGGAGCACATCGGGGGACAAAAGGGGCCACCTCTTTCCCCTCCCACCGGACTCCAGCCCTGAAGACAGGAAAGGCATACTGTAGTTTTGGCCTGGACTGGGCGAATGGTGCTGCGGCACTGGGTTGGTGCACTTTTATAATTGTAAATAAACGTCTGTTGGACTTTGATATGATGTCCGTCTGTCTGTGTCCGGGCTGCTTCCCACAAGCTGCAGTTTTCTGTACACTGGACCTCCGGCGTGGCTACTGGCAGGTGCTAATGGATGAGGGGAGTAGGAAGAAGACGGCAGTCATCACCCCGAAGGCTTGTTCCAATTCAGTCATGCCTTTTGGGCTTAAATGCTGTGGCCACCTTCCAGCGGCTCATGGAGCAAGTACTAAGGGGGTTGATAGGCAAGATCTGCTTTGTTTACATTGTCATTGTTTACTCCCCTTCTATTAAACAACATCTCCAGGACTTAGACACCATCTTCCAACGATTTCATCAAGCACACCTCACACTGAACACGAAGTGTACCTTCATTCAACCCCACATCCGCTTCCTCGGCCACATTCTTTCATCGGAGGGGGTTACTGTAGACCTCGAGAAGACCTTAGCCATCTGGGACTACCCCAAACCCACGGATTTGAAATCTTTACAACGTTTCCTTGGGTTAGTGGGGTGGTATCACAAGTTCATCCCCAGGATGGCTGATATAGCGGTTCCCTTGAACTACTTAAGAAAAAAAGATATCCCGTGGGAGTGGACAACGGAGTGCCAGGACATGGTCGAGCAACTAAAGAGCCATCTTCAAAAGCCGCCCGTTCTGACCCAGCCAGATCCACAGCTCACCTTCCAGGTAAAAACTGATGCCAGCAATCTGGGGCTTGGAGTCGTGCTCACTCAGAAAATCCACCAGGCAGAACATGTCATCATGTACGTCTCGCGAGCATTGCACGGCGCTGAGCTGAATTATTCGGCTGAAAAAGAATGTTTTGGCCGTCGTGTGGGCCTGGGGATGGTAAGCTGTTGTCAGGTTTTTCTTCACTCCCCAGGCTGTATAAAGTTCATCTAATACAGAGCTCGTGAACTGAGGACCACGGTCTGAGGCGATGTTCTTCGGCACCCGCCAGCGGGTGAAGATTTCGTTCTTCAGGGTGGAGCATAGCGTTAATACAAACAGCTCCACCCACTTTGAAAAATAATCAATCACCACCTTCAGGACGGTCTACCTCGAGCTGGTAACAGGAAATGGCCCCATCAGGTCGACTCCCAAAGTCTCCCCCGGTCCATCCGCGATTGTTGATTGTAAAATTCCTGCCGGTTTCCCAGGTGCGTTTTTGAGCTGCTGGCAGGTTACGCACTTCTTCACGTGGTGGCAAACGTCTTTCCAGACAGACGGCCACCACGCAACCCCCAGGATCTTTAATAAAGTTTTTGTTCTTCCAAGGTGACCACCTAAAGGACTGTCATGATAGTAGTTTAGAAAGTCGGGAATGAGCTCTTCCGGGACCACTAGTTGGTGTTGCAGACCCCCAAGGGAGGATGGAGTGGTCCTGTACAGAACCCCCTGGAGGTCCACGAAGTGTACCCAGTCAGTACGCTGCTGCTCCAGTCTCTCCCTGATGCTCTGGCAGAATGGACTGGTGGCTTGTGTTTGAGCCAGGTCTTCAAGGCTTCTTGGCAGAGGGAGGATCATCTTCTTTGCCTCTGCCAAACACACCATCCCTGGTGGCTCTGACACCCTGGACAGAGCATCAGGCACGATATTGCCACAGCCCTTCCGATACGTCACCTTGAAAGTAAAGTTCTGGAGGCGGAGTACCCACCTGGTTAGACAGGAGGAGGTCTTCGGGTGATTAAATACCCAGGTCAGAGCGTGATGGTCAGTGTACACTTCAAATTCAACCCCCTCAAGACAGTGTCTCCATTTTTCCACAGCCCACACGACAGCCAAACACTCTTTTTCAGCTGTCGAATAATTCAGCTCAGCGCCGTGCAAGGCTCGAGAGGCGTAAGCGATGACATGTTCAGCCTGGTGGATTCTCTGAGTGAGCACGGCGCCAAGCCCCAGGTTGCTGGCATCTGTTTGTACCTGCAAAGTGAGCTGCGGATCTGGCTGGGCCAGAACGGGCGGCTCTTGAAGGTGGCTCTTTAGTCGCTTGACCGCGTCCTGGCACTCTGTTGTCCACTCCCACAGGACATCTTTTTTTCTTAGGTTGTTCAAGGGAGCCGCTATATCAGCCATCCTGGGAATGAACTTATGATACCACCCCACTAACCCAAGGAAACGTTGTAAAGATTTCAAATCCGTGGGCGTGGGGTACTCTCGGATGGCTAAGGTCTTCTCGGGGTCTACAGCGACCCCCTCAGATGAAAGAATGTGCCCGAGGAAGCATATGTGAGGTTGAATGAAGGTACATTTCTTCATGTTCAGCGTAAGGTGCGCTTGATGTAATCTTTGGAAGATGGTGTCCAAGTCCTGAAAATGTTGTTTAATAGAAGGGGAGTAAACAATGACGTTGTCGTTGTAAACAAAGCAGTTCTTGCCTATCAACCTCCTCGGGACTTGTCCCATGAGCCGCTGGAAGGTGGCCCCAGCATTTTTAAGCCCAAAATGACTTTGAACTGGAACAAGCCTTCAGGGGTGATGACTGCCATCTTCTTCTTACTCCCCCGTCCATCGGCACCTGCCAATAGCCACTGTGGAGGTCTAGTGTGGAGAAAACTGCAGCTCCATGCTGTGACTCCAGAATCTCATGAACCAGGGGCATGGGATATGCGTCCAGGCTCGTCTTCCCGTTAACCCCCCCTCTAGTCCACGCAGAAACAATAGGTGTCATCCGACTTCTTCACGAGGACCACAGGGGATGCCCAGGAGGAGGAAGATGGTTCGATTATTCCCTCGGCGAGCATTCGATCAAGATGTTCTTTAATTATGCCCTTCTTTAGTAGAGAAACGCGGTAGGCTCGGTGCCTTATTGGAACTTCGTCCGAGGTGTGGATCACGTGGGTAACTCCACGGGCGACTCCCAATTTCTCAGTCCATAACTCGGCCCACTTCTTCAGCACCGGCCTCACCTCTTCGGGTTGTTCCTCCACAGGGGCTGCCGCCGAGGTGCTTGCGTCACTCCTCACTGCCGCGTAGAAGCCAATGAATTCTTAGCCCAGATCTTCTTTGGATTTATGAATGCATACCCCTTCCCCCGGCACCGTATACCCCCTGGGACTGAGATGGATGGTCATCCTCATGGTGGTAAAGAATCCAGCCCAAGGAGTAACGGGACTGACAGGTGCTGGTCATCCAGGACATATGTATCCATTTCCCAGGTGGTGGAGAGTACACTGTACCTCAAGAGGACTTTGCCCAGGGCCCTGTGTTCACTCCCATCTGCCAATACAAATCGGACAGATGGGGCAGATGTTAAGTTGTCTGTCGGTCGGCTAATCTTCTTCCACATGCTTGAGCATATTAAGGTGTGATGGCTCCCTGTATCCACCACCGCATCCACCTGCCACCCCCGCAGCTTCACTGGGACGATCAGGAGGGACGTATTTGCTTGCATGATGGCGAGATCGGCTTCCGACTGTCAAGGTTTGACTCGCTGGGGATTTAGGGGCTGGGTTTCTCGTGTACTAGCTTTTACCTTGTTCCAGTACGTTTTTGAGTTTCCCCAGTCCCGTTCCACTTGTGAGCCCACCTTCACCAGGGGCCTCATGTATAACGGCGTGCGTAGAACTCGCACTATAACATGGCGTAAGCACAAAAGCCGAAATGTGCTTACGCACAGAAAAATCCAGATGCAGGAATCTGTGCGTACTCCAACTTCCACGTTCTTCCGCTACATAAATCCCGATCAGCGTGAAAACTAACGCTCGTGCACGCGCATTATGTAACGCCCCAAATCCTCCCAGAATTACGCCTATTTGAATATGCAAATCAATATAAATCGCCCTTAAGCGCAGCCTTCTGTGAAAAGACAATGGGAAAAGCACGGGGGGAAACATAAGAATTTCAGCGAATACCAAGTGGAGGCAAAGGAAAAACATACTATTTGTTCAAATAAGCCGAGGTATAATCAACAAAAGGAAGTTGATCGAGTGGCATAGCGTGTTGGAGAAACATGAAAGCTCACATTCACAAAATCGCACAGTGCCGGAAATAAAAAAGAAGTCACATATCAAAGTCGCCGTGGAAAGCCAAGTTATAAGCCCACTGTCTGAGTGTCATATGAAAGCTTATTAGGGTACAGAGAAAAAAGCCACACGGTGGGGAAAAAGCATGAAATGTCCACTTCAATCTCGACATTTACACTTTAATCACGTAGTTTATGTTGTCATTAAAGTAGAACATCATAAAATTCATCTTAAAATTGTTTAATTAACCAGTTTCTCAAATCACATCGTAATTAAAGTAGCACGTTAAATGCTTTGTTTTTTATTTGATTTTCTATGTGCTCTATGTGTGTGAATCACTACTTGCTTCTTAAACTGGCTCTCTTTCTCCAACTGGACACAGAGTCCATTACATTTGTGATATTACAGCTCTCTGAATAACTAAAATACTGAGATGTATACGTGATGTCATTTTCATGATGATAGGAGTTAAAGCACGTTATTAAACATGTTTCACTTCGATGAAATAATTTATTGCAGCAGTATCAGGGGCGGCTCTAAGCTTGTGGTGGCACTGGGCAGAGGAAGAATCGGTGGCTCCTTCGCCTGCCAATGTCATGCACGGTGGATGGCCACGTATGTTGCAGACACTAGCCGCCTCATGCTCATGACACATGCATTTAACTTTTGCCGAAATTTGTTGCTGCGTTTTTAGCTGTGTTGTTATTTTATCTTTCTGTTTTATATTCAATATATATTGGCGTAGCCGTCACTGCAGTCAGTGCTTTTCTTTCCCCAAGTAACCGATCGCCATACAATCAGCTCTGTAATAGACATTAAGCCATCTGTAAGCTTAGCCGATTCTTCAAAAGCGTTTAAAGAACATTGAAATATCTTCGTAGTACATGTTTAATTATTCTATCCTTAAAGACACTCCCAGTGAAGAATATAGATTATTTAAATGAAGTTAAAGTTTTATCTGTATAATTTATCAAACATATTTTGCTGCATTTCACCTTAAAAATGATATCGTCATCATATGTAAATACGCGCTTTATAAAGTGGCTCAGGTTGTGCGATATTATAACTGTAGTGCAAGTTTATAGTGGGGTGATTGTACTTATAAGTACAAACAGTTCTACAAGGAGCACTTGATTGGCTGCATTTAAAGTTCTTGGGATTAAACTGTTTTGAACCGCGAGGTCCGTGCAGGAAAGGCTTTGAAACGTTTTTCCGTGGCAGAGACAGCGTGTGCTTAATGCCGTATACCGATAATTCTCTTTCCGATCAGCTGCTGCTGTGATTCACACTCAGATACAGTGATATAAATACTCCGAGTGGTGCAGTGAGAGAAATATGGAAAAAGATGATCTGCTGTGGCAACTCCTAACTGGAGGAGCTGAAAGAAGAAGAAGAAGGAGAAGTGAGAGTAACAACGCTAAAGCAGTTATGGCATTTGGAATACTATGGCTGTTCCCTGGACCATTATATTGTTACGAGTTAATTACAATCAGATGCATTACACTAATAAACAATATGCGGTTAGTTTCTGTGTATTTATAAAGCCGCGTCATGAAAATAATGAGTAATCACACAAGAACAGTACCATTGCTTTGACGCTGGGTGCGCTAGTTTGCAAAACCGGCGGAGAACTTGCGTACGACAAGGCATGAGGTACCGTGGAAAAGTGCGTGGCTTTACGCCAAGTGTAGGTTTTATACATCGCGATTTGAACGTGGAAAAGTTCTTACGCAACATTTCTGTGCGTACGCACCGTTTATACATGAGGCCCCAGGTCTTCCACCGACCCCACAACCCCCAGCTAACCACGGGTTACAGGCATTAAGGATGCAGCGGACCATCTCTTCTTCAGACATAGCCGGCCGCCATTTCAAACACAAAGCATATTCATAGGTGAAGTCCCGGATGGATTGCGAAGGCAGTTGCACCATGGATCGCAGCTTGTCCTCCAGTTCAGATTCATAGTCATCTGGAAGAAAAGCCGTGAGGAATGATCGACGAAATAATCCCCAGTCTGTAATTTTCTTCTTGGCCGTCAGCCACCAGCTCCGCACCGGCCCCGAGAGGCATACCCCTATCACCCCCATAAGCTCTTCTGGGGTTAAAGGGTTAACAGCCAGATGCGCCTCCCCGTTCTCCACAAAGTTGAGGACATCATAGATGTTGTATGGAGCCCCCAACTTGGGAAAGGAAAGGCGCACCCCAGGAACAGAGGGGCGATTGATGTATTCACTTCCCCCACAAGACCTGTACGGCATTGAATGACAGGGCGTCTGACGTAACTTCTGGAGACTCCTTCGGACCTCCCCCTGAAGAGTTTCTTGCCAGCGTTGATCCCGCCTCTCGAGGCACAACACGATTTCCCTCCCCAGGAGTTGAACTTGCTCATTGAGGTATCGAAGCAATGGTGTCGTCCTGCTCGGCACGCACTAAAGACATGTTAATTGAGGAATGTTTAAAGGCAGACAGCGATAGTATTAATTAAGATTCCTCAGAGAGGGCACCACTTATGAGCTCCCACTGAACATTGCCTAGGGCCCGGTGTTTGGTTCCATCCGCCAAAATGAAATTGACCCCCGAGGCTGGCTGCAGCTTTACCTGGGGCTGGGCCAATTTATTCCACCAGCTCTTCTGTATCACGGTATATTGGCTTCCTGTATCCACCACAGCATCTAGTATCCAACCCCTTACCTGTACGGGAACCACTAATAGGGGTGTCAAAGAGGAGAAAACGGTGAGTCCAACATCTGCCTGGCAGCTTCTTATTTTAGTGGATTTGGAAGGTGGAGGCTCTTTTTTTACTAGAATGTACCTTGTTCCAGTAATCCTTTGATGAAGCCCAATCCCGCTCCACCAACGAGCCTACCTTTACCAGCCTGTGCACCGTAGTTACCACTCCTCTCAACCCCTCTGCCAGGCGGGGATTGCATGCATTCAGCAAACATCGCACTATTTCTTCCTTCTGCATCTCCGGCCGCCACTTCAAGCACAGCGCCCGATAGTCATAAGCGAAGTCCCGGATTGATTGATTGGGTTGTTGCACCATGGATAGTAGTTTATTCTCCAGTTTGGTTTGGTAATCCTCCGGCAAAAATGCTTCAAGAAATGCTGTTTTAAAACTGCCCCAATCGCCGATCGTCTGACCCAGAAAAGACCATTGCTATACAGAACTACCCTACGTCTGTGGACCTCAAGAGTTTGCAGCGGTTCCTAGGATTGGTAGGGTGGTACCATAAGTTCATTTCACACCTTGCTGACCTAGCAGCCCCCCTTAACCATCTAAAGAAAAAAGATGTGCCCTGGAAATGGACCACTGAATGCCAAGAGGCGGTTGATCAACTAAAGGCGGCTCTTTAATCTCCAATTATCTTAGCTCAACCAGATCCCACACTGCCTTTCCAAGTCCAGACTGATGCCAGCAACCTTGGCCTTGGTGCTGTTTTATCCCAGAAGAAGGATGGACTGGGGAGAGTGATTGCTTTTGCATCACAAAGTCTGTGTGGTGCTGAAGTAAATTATTCTACCTCTGAGAAAGAGAGTGTTTGGCGGTGGTATGGGCAGTGGACATTTAACACTAACTACAGTATGTGGCCCCGCTACAACCTGTTAACTATCAATCAGTTACATTCGGCAGTACTATATAAACAATTGGGAGAGAACAGGGGAGGGAGAAGGTGGATCATTTTTGCACAACAACGAATCCACTTACCTGCTGTTTATTTTTCATCCTGCCGGACTTACTTGAATTCCCCCATCACGAGAGACCCCCATGGTTGGACGACATCATCCACTATGCGCCGAGGATTCACGGTGAGGTTATTCCATTTGGACAGAGAAATACAAACGCTTCACATATAAGTTAACCAGTCATCAGCATTCAGGACAATTGTACACTCGGACTCAAGTTAAATATCATTGCCATTTTCCGTGTTCATTTATTACTATCTGTGTTTTGTGTCCATTATGTTACTGGGGCAAGGGAGGGTTTTTGTTGTTGTATATATAGTGTTGTTAAATTGGTGGAGGTATATACATATTTATATATACACACTTATTTTTCATGTGTGAAATTTGTATTTTTTTTGTTCTTTTAATATAACAACCTCAGTAATTTATCCAGGTGACAGGTCTTGGAGGTGTAGCTGCCAGCTGGGAAAGGGGTCAGCTGTTACAACATGTTGCTTTAGTTCTGAATTCAAGTATATATTCATCAATTTGTTAACATGTTTTCGTTCTACTGAAAACACCTTAGTGATAAATATTTACTGTTTTAATTAACTTTTGAATTTATAATATCAAATCAATTATGCATGCTTTTTGTATTCAAGTTCATTTAACATACAACTTAACTAAGCTTAACTAACTTTTTTTTTTCCCCCAATTGGTATCAAATTTTATCTTGTAGCCTCAGTGGGTAAGGATAAAAAGATTGTGTACTTTGATCTCCACAGAATGAGATTAATTCTTTAAAAAAAATCTGCAAGTGGGATGGGTCTGGTCACAGTCAATAAGTGATAAGTACATTTTAAATGTGGATATAAAAAGAAACAAACTCACATAAGGTATAAGTAAGTCCTGTCATGTGAAATTGGAGCTAATGCCCTTATAAACTGAATATGTCTTTTATTGAATGCATGAAAGTTTTAATATATTGTACCCAATTTAAAAATATTTTTTTGAAGTCACTTAAATTGCAATTTTATATTTGTTCAATCAATATGTAAAATCCACCGACAACACTAAGTCGAAGGGTATTTGCAACAATGTTAAAAAATGCAAGAAAATATGCAGCGCTTCTTCAGACTATAACTAGCAGTGACAGGTGAGGTTTGGTTTTATAATTTTGAGGAAAAATAATACCGATTTAGATACTAATATCATTTCATTTTATCTACCATTTACAGCAGATGTAGTAAGGGTGACAGCAAGAAGGGTGCTTGACGTGACATCTGGAAAGGGGGAGGAAAAGGAAACCAGGTGGTGTCATGAGGAAATACAGGAGAGTATACAGAGGAAGAGGATGGCAAGGAAGTTGGATAGTCAGAGATGCAGAAAGTAGACAAGAGTACAAGGAGATAAGGCGCAAGGTGAAGAGAGGTGGCGAAGGCTAAAGAAAAGGTTTATGATGAGTTGTATGAGAGATTGGACACTAAGGAGGAAGAAAAGGACCTGTACTGATTGACTAGACAGAGGGACCGAACTGGGAAAGATGTGCAGCAGGCTAGGGTGATAAAGGATAAAGATGGAAACATACAAGCAAGGGGAGTGTGCTGAGCAGATGGAAAGAGTACTTTGAGAGGCTGATGAATGAAAAGAACAAGAGAGAGAAGAGATTGAATGATGTGGAGATAGTGAATCAGGAAGTGCAACGGATTAGCAAGGAGGACGCAAGGACAGCTATGAAAAGGATGAAAAATGGAAAGGCTGTTGGTCCAGATGACATACCTATTGAAGCAGGGAGGTGACTAGGAGAGATGGAAGTGGAGTTTTTAACCAGATTGTTTAATGGAATCTTGGAAAGTGAAAGGATGCCTTAGGAGTGGAGAAGAAATGTACTGGTGCCGATATTTAAGGGGGATGTGCAGGACCTCAGTAAGTACAGGGGGATAAAATTGATGAGCCACATCATGAAGTTATGGGAAAGAGTAGTGGAAGTGAAGTTAAGTGAGGTGATTAGTGAGCAGCAGTATGGTTTCATGCCAAGAAAGAGCACCACAGATGCAATGTTTGCTCTGAGGATGTTGATGGAGAAGTTTAGAGAAGGCCAGAAGGAGTTGCATTGTGTCTTTGTGGACCTGGAGAAAGCATATGATAGGGTGCCTCGAGAAGAGCTGTGGTATTGTATGAGAAAGTCCGGAGTGGTACATAAGAGTTGCACAGAATATGTGCAAGGGAGGTGTGACAGTGGTGAGGTCTGCGGTAGGAGTGACGGATGCATTCAAGTTGGAGGTGGGATTACATCAGAGATCGGCTCTGAGCCCTTTCTTATTTGCAATGGTGATGGACAGGTTGACGATGATGTTTGCTGATGACATTGTGATCTGTGGGGAGCAGGTTGAGGAGACCCTGGAGAGGTGGAGATATGCTCTAGAGAGGAGAGGAATGAAGGTCAGTAGGAACAAGACAGAATACATGTGTGTAATTGATTGAGGTCAGTGGAATGGTGAGGATGCAGGGAGTAGATATGGCAAATGTGGAGGAGTTTAAATACTTGGGATCAACAGTACAGAGTAATAGAGCAGATAGTGGTCAGTAGTTTAAATAAATAAGCAATTTAAATAGCCGGCTCAATCTCTGTGGGTGAGCATGCTTACGCAGCTGCATAAGGCTGGTGAGGTGATTGAGACAGAGCACGTCTGCATGTGAGGTTGTAGTCTGTCTTGATTTCTCTATTGGCGTTCCACTGTTCGCAACTGAGACGATGTGCCCACATAGGCATATAAGGGGAGTCCTCATGGCAGAAGGGAAGAGGAAGTCAGATGAAAGATCAGCTGAAACAGACGAGGTTATGGATGGAAGTAGGAAGGCAGGAACACGAGAGTGCCTGTGAGAAATAGAGGAGGCAGGCAGCCAGAAGGAGAGCCTCGTAGGGAGCATGAGGCCGATGCTTAGGGCTGTTGAGGGTCACTTCAGCTGAGCAGTTCATGGCGGTGGAGTGACATGGTGCTTGCTTCTGCGTAAGTCCAGAGAAAGACAGCAGGAGAATGATTGATAGAGTGAGGTGAGGGTCAGATTGGAGCCCTGAAGGGAGCCATGGGCCACAGGGACCAAGCCCTATAAATTAAGGTTGGCCGTGTCTGTTGGGAGGCCATACCCCACACAGGGCCTCACAGTAGAGGCTAAGTAAAAGAGACTTTGATTTTAAAGGGATTCACCAGGGACTTGATTTTACAGAGAGGCTTCCTGCATTTGAGATTTTAACCATGTTTTAATGGAGTATTTATTTGATGGCTTTTAACCTCCACAGTCTGCACTGCTTTAATTTATTTATTGAATATTTTTGGAGTACTGTAGTATTTGGACACTTTTTTTTGGACTGATATTAATAAAAGCACTGTATCACTTTTGGTTTGATAATTGTGTCCTCATCTTCCTGGCTCATCTCAGTTTCATGACTGTCAGTGGTGGCAGGTTCAAGAGGCTCCTGGGTGCAACAGGAGAGTGGAGCCAACATCACCATCACAAGATTTATCTACTTTATAGTACCAGAGGGCAGCGCAGTGGGTAGCACTGCTGCCTCGCAGTTAGGAGACCTGGGTTCTCTTCCCGGGTCCTCCCTGCGTGGAGTTTGTATGTTCGCCCTGTGTCTGTGTGGGTTTCCTCCCGCAATCCAAAAACATGTGGGTTAGGTGCATTGGCGATCCTAAATTGTCCCTAGTGTGTGTGCCCTGCGGTGGGCTGGTGCTCTTTAGTTTCCTGCCTTGCACCCTGTGTTGGCTGGGATTGTCTGCAGCAGACCCCTGTGAACCTGTGGTTAGGATATTGCGGGCTGGATACTGGATGGATGGATAATACCAAAACAAGGGATATATATATTAGTAATGGTGACATTTGTATAGAAATAATATTGAGTTCTCTTTAGTGAACTCATATGGAGGGGTTACTACACAGGAAAATGCCTAAGTTCATTGGCTTAATGGGTAAGAAGTGTAGTATTATTGTCATGTTTCAGCTAGCATTTCTCCCATGGCTGGGCTTCAAAGTTGTGTGATTTGACTAATTTTGTATCGTTTAGTTTTTGGACTTTTTTTTTGTTTACTATACTATGTGTATTCTTTGTGTTTGTTTATGCCCATATGTTTGATGGTTCCCCAAGGCATGGGATCACCTGCCAATCACCGCCAGGAACTGCCCTCCACCTTATTTACTGGAAGGCCTTCCATAAACATGATAGGGAGTGGAGTGTTGTGTATTTTTGTGTTTTTGCTGTGCTTTATTGCTTTTCATGATTTCCGAATTTTTGAACCTGTGCTTTGTTTTTGACTTTGCTTTTGGATTCTGTATTGGGACTTTTGTTTTTAGCTAATTGCCTTGTCTTCTGTGGCGATTCTTTTTGTGCTCTTAGGAGCTTCTTGGATTACTGAGCCTTTGTTAAAATAAACAGATTTTCATGGGGCCATTAGTTCTTTGTTGGGATTGGGATGGTAATTCCCCCCTAGAGAGCATCTTTGAAAGTATTTTTGGAACTTGTGTTCTTTTGGGACTAAGGAGGACTGTAAAGAGTTGTCACTAGGGGGCAATCAAATGTAGGTGTAATAAAAGATCATTATCTGTATTTACTGTTACTTTGGGGAGAAGCTGTTAATGTATGGTTTCTGAGCATGCTGAGTGACTTCCGGTGTGGCTGGGTTTTGTTTTTGTTTTGTTGAGTGAAGCTGTATTATTCCAAAAATATAAAGTCATTTTCTGGAAACCTGCTGGTCCCTTCATCATTTGGCTTACTTAATGATGGAATGCTCCTCAACTTCCCCAGATTGTCCAAAAAAGAGTTGCTAGAGCACTATCAAACCCTGAGCACTGCTCTGAACCATGATGAGCTGCAAGATTCTGAGGGCAGGGAACTAGCAATTGAATTGCAAAATATAGCAAATGTGGAACTTTTGAACTTCTTGTGCAAAAAAAAAAAAAAAAACACAGAAATTTTCTCCATTATGTGGGTTGCTCTAAGAACCTGTTCTGCACTTCCAGTTACAGTAGCTCCTTTAAGCTCAAATTCATTAAAACATACTTAAGGTCTGCAGTGGCACAAGAATATCTCACAGGAATTTCCATCATTAGTATTAATTATGTTATTCGCAACAGCTTTCTTATTAATGATTGTAAAAGGCGCTATATAGCGCCCGACCTGGCACAGACTCACGCAGAGGCACGTGTAAAACAAATAGGGTTTTTATTTTTCTCTTCAGCCGTGGGGCACGTCTTCCCCGTGTCCCACAGGCCCAACACAGTCCCAAAAGCACAAAACACAAACTCTAAACAACCCTTTCTGCCACCACCACTCCTCCCAGGCAACCTCGTCCTCTTCCTCCCAAATCTGGCCAAGAATGAAGGGAGGTTGGCCCGCTTTATAGCCCACCCGGAAATGCTCCAGGTGCCTGACCAGCTGGTCTTAATTGCACCTCCGGGTGTGGCTGGTAAATCGTCCCTTGTGGCGGCTGGCTCTCCGCAGCACCCCCTAGCGGCCACCCCATCTCCCAACCGGGCTGTGGTGGACTCCATGTCCCATGGAGCCACGGCCAGGGAGACTGCCCCCAGGTGGTGCCCCGGCCGGGCATGGGACCCAGCTGTCTGTCGCATGATGTTATTGATAACTTTGCTGGACGAAAGGCAAAATGGGTAAAATTATGGAACAATGCTTAGGCTACCTATTCATAACTCAGTGGTTTGCATTATATAAGTATGTGCAATGCTCTTATTTATATTACGTTTTTGTTCTATTATGTCTACACAGACTTTTTTTATTATTGTATTTTGTGAACTACCATATTTATATTTTGTTTTATTCTGCTTTGCTCTTTAATAGTTTTTTTTATAAGTGTGTTGTTGTTGTGCTTTTTTTTGTTTTGTTTTGTTTTTAAATAAAGAAAAATTCAAAACAGACCTATGCAGTTTCTATCTGAATGTATGAGTGCAATTATTTACGAAGAAACTGACTGCAATGTAAGGGGCACCTGCTGAAATCTGGCAAACCATATGGGTGTCTTTCATAGTTCAACCCAGTTCAGCTTACAACAGGTCCTGTACATATACAACTCAGGACAAACAGCATCTTGAAACTTGAAACTTTGAGCAGCAGTGTTAGGTGACCCCACCCTGTTAGGCTCCACTTAAGGAATGCAAGAAACTTGCATTAAAACTAGACAAGACAAAACTAACCTTTGATAAACCCAAAATAATTCATAAAGAAATTATTTATCAACGGACGGCACGGTGGGGCAGTGGTAGAGCTGCTGCCTCGCAGTAAGAAGACCTGGGTTCACTACCTGGGTCCTCTCTGCGTGGAGTTTGAATGTTCTCCCTGTGGCAGAGTGGGTTTCCTCCAGGTGCTCCGGTTTCCTCCCACAGTCCAAAGACATGCAGGTTGGGTGCATTAGCGATCCTAAATTGTGCTTGGTGTGCCTACGATGGGCTGGCACCCTGCTCGGGGTTTGCTCCTGCCTTGTGCCATGTGCTGGCTGGGATTGGCTCCAGCAGATCCCTGTGACCCTGTGTTAGGATATAGCGGATTGGAAAATGACTGACTGACATTCATCAACACACAGCACATCCAGTAGACATCTACAATAAGTACTGTTTAAAATAATTAATAGAAAGTAAACATATTTAAACCAGGAATTAAACACTGGGGTGTTACATAATATATCCCCTCTTAAATAGTCCAAAACATAGCATTTTGTTTCGAAGTAGAGTTGGCAAGATTAGAAGACCAGAGATTGAAGTAGCAAATGGGACAATCTCATGGCACTCGAAGTGAGCTCAGTTCAAAGAAAATACACTGATCCTCGCTCAGAGGGGATGACACCATAGTGCCCCCTCCAGGGCATACTTTGGGAGGCACTGTAGCACTCCTTTCTAGGGATACTGTGAAAGATGCAGAAGGTGGCAGCAGTAATTCTGAAGCTCCCCATTCTTTGGACATGGGTAGCAACAGCAGTTCAGAGGTACCCTTTCCTGGATATGTGGACAGAAACAGTAACTCGGAGGAGACTGGATCAGCCTCTCCTGGGGTCTTGATAGGTTCAGGGGCAGGGGCTGGAGGCCCAGTCTAGGTAGAAAAGTCAGGAGCTTAAGACCTAGGGTGTGTGGCAAAGGCTTTGGGGGAACAATGGATCGTAGCTGGGTGTGAGAAGAGAGGTATAGTTTTGTCCCTTTCACTACATTGGGGTTGTAATAAACAGGCATACAGTCGTAACATAATAGATTAGACACAAAGTCACATGACAATGATCAATTCCAGCAGTAATTTCGATTTGTTACTTCCCATTTTGTGCTTTCGCAACAGTGAGAAACAGGTGTGACCAGTCCGAGCGGCATTCAAGAGGAAACTCGTTGGTACAGGTCTGCCTCTTGTATAATCACTTATCAGTGGACTGCACATAACCACCTCCCTGATCATGCGAATTATCCCCTATCTTGTAATACTGGGGTGTTACTGGTTGCAAAGCAGAAGTGGAGAAGCATGAACCACACTAGAAAAAACACTGGGTGGTGTTATAGATGGTGGAAATCTGTTTCAAGCTGCCTCCAAACTGTGTTCCCAACCAATTATATAAGGAGGCATGGTTAATAAGTACTGTGGTGGGCTGGCGCCCTGCCTGGGGTTTGTTTCCTACCTTGCGCCCTGTGTTGGCTGGGATTGGCTCTAGCAGACCCCCGTGACCCTGTAGTTAGGATATAGCAGGTTGGATGATGGATGGATGGGTTAATAAGTATGATGTGGTTAATAAGCAAGGCATCAACTCATTGTGATGCCTCTATGGCGATGGAATTCGAGCTGTCATAGCCCATCACCATGTCTATTGTCACTACTGCTCCTCTATCTAATTTACATTTTCAATTTTGGGAAACTCTGGCTTCCTTTAAAAGGGAGCAGTGGAATGATGATTCCCTAATGTTTGCCAATAATGTGGTTGTTCTAGCTGACAAGCAATGCACAGCTAATCCCATGTGACCTGGTCCACACTTTGCAATAAATAATTTGTTGTTTCCTATACCTGATGGAATGGCGAGGACACTGCTGCTAGTTTCCCACACCTAACCGGCAGTAGTCTGTGAATTAGCTCACACCCATCTCCTATGCGCCTGTTTTATCTTGGTATAGTAATATATATTGCTCTACTTTCCCCTATTGTATTATTAATATGTAGCCTTAGAATGCCTAAACTCACAGAGTTACAACTGTATATAACTTATCCCCACCTTCCCTTCTATATCTATAACCTCAGGCAATTAGATGTAGTAAAAAGACAAACAGGAGTTAAGTTACACATAAAATAATGTATTACTGATAATATTCATAAATAACAAAATGCAAAGTACATTTGAATATTGGCAACCATACAACCTGATAAAATGGTGATGTGCAATTCAGGTGGCACACAGACTTGTAGTTACTTAAAATGTCTCTAGTTAAGGCATCGTTGGTGCTCAGCTTTCAGCCACATGTCTGTTCAATATGGCTGCTGAGCTGTGCTCTTCATTGTATTGTCTTCATCATCACAGGTTAGCAAGAGAGATGCTTCTTCATCATATGTTGGTTAGAGAGAGAGAATGTGGTTGAGCAAGCAAATTTATAGGTTTTCTGTCCAACTCCCTACAGCGAATAGGACATCATGGTATTTGAAGGCCTCTGAGACAAGTCAATTCCAAACAGCCATACCTCAGAGCAATGGGTGAAATAGAACATCTTATCTCCTGCCCCCCCAAGACCATATATTACGCTAACCTGGCTTTGTGTGGGGGATGGGAGAAAAGAAATACTCATCAAACTGGTTTAAGACACATCCCCCAAATTCTGTCGTAAAATTACAAAGAAAAGTCGTAAAAAGGGGGGTGGGGGGGCAAGCACGAATACCTCACACCACTTGGTTTGCCTAAATTACAAATAAAGACATACAAAACATTTATCAAATTATGCAAAATCCCACATCACAACAGCGCCCATTTGGGGGCCCGAGAAAACATTAGAGCAGATTGTTTTGGCATGGAATAAATGAGGAGGTCTGCCGCTTTTTTGCAGTCGAGAATGTCAATTGCGTCAAGATTCCTCAAAAAGACCATGCTCCTCTCATTCTTGTGTGGCTTATTGATGTTTGCTTTGAGTGCATTGAGTTCAATATTGTTGGACCCCTTGAGCCCTCACCCCATGGCCATAAATATATACTTGTGCTGGTGAATTACGCTACACAATACCTTGAGGTGATCCCCTTGAGAGTTGCGCACCTTTGCCTATCTCGTCATTATTAAAGAAGTCTTAACAGACCAGGGAATGTCCTTCAACTCTGAGACGTTCAATGAGATTGCCAAATTAATCAACATTAAACACTTAAAGACCTCAGTGTACAATCCTCAAACTGACGGTTTAGTAGTGCAGTTCAACCAAACACTCAGATGCTATGCAAGAATGGAAAGAACTGGGATCAGCCACTCCCCCCTCATTGTTTCCTTACTGGAAGGTCACCCAGGCTTCTATGGGGTATTCTTTTCTTTTGCGTTGTTATATAGACGACAACCCAGGGCATTATTGGACATTCTAAAAGAAGATTGGGAAGATGAGGCACTCCTTTCTACAAATATTATTAAATACTAGCCATGTGCGCCCAACTACGTTGCACGTGTTTAAGTTGTCTGTGAAGGGCTCCCTGTTTAAACGCGGCTGCCAGTCGTGAAGTGGGCCCTTTGTCACACAACATTATGATTTTTTATAATGGAAACAAAATTACAAAAGAAAACCCTTGGATATTGATTCGATAGGAATGGCCTACTCAGAATCACTGTCCGAATCGTAATTATGTGGTGGTGTAGGAGCATTTCTGCTTCTGTCCGTTCACAGTCCGGCTCATTTTCGCGACGCTGTCGTTTCCTCTCACAATCTCTTCTCAACTTTTCTCTAATCTCGCAGGTTGCTTTGTGGCAATTCAAAGAGTAAGGCAATATACACGGAGCAATGGTTATAAAAGGGGGACACATAGGTATCCAGGGTCTTTAAAGCATAAATAGGGATCACTTTTCACTGACATGTGAGCAAGCCACGGTACAACTGTGAGATGCGCAGCACTCGCCGGCTACAACGTAACAATAATAATTTCCGGAACGGGCTGTAACGTTGTCATTCATTTTACACACTGTCTTTCTTTCATTCATATGTTACATAGGCACGTACCTTTTATCTTCGGCAATCTCATTCTCTAACCAGGCCTCAGGAGCTAACTAGCGTAACATTGTCCACCACCCCTTTCGTTATTCCGGCACCTTGTTGACATCCGTGAGTAACAACAACATACTAAACCGGAAGGTGGTCTACGCATGCGTGGAATTCGCGGACAAACAAAAATCAAGATCTAAATGAAGATCTCTTTAGTTAATTTAAAGAACAACAATTAGTTTAGTTTGAATGTTTGTGTTTTGAGGTGTGAATGGAGTACTACAGTCTTCAGTAGTACAGTATAAGCCTGGAGGAGATTTTTAATGCAATGCCTATGTTTTAGCTGTCTCTCTACTGCCATCTAGTGCTTCTTCTTCTAATTCATTCGCGGACAAACAAAGATCAAGATCCAAATGAAGATTATATATAGAGATATTGCACAGTTGCATGATTTGTTAAAATTTTACCTATATTAAAGGAAAATTTGGAGCATGCACTATTGGCACAGGCCTGCTGTTATGATTGTGGCACAACACTCTTTTAGTTCTATCCCATGTCGTGGTACTCATTCTCACTTCCCATTCTAAATTATTGGCCCATTGGTAGAGTCCCTCCAAAATTAAGGAAAGAAAGGGACTAGTGAAAAAAACAAATCGCTGACCTCCAAATCAAGTTTACCATATCAATCTTTTGAAACCATGGAAGGATGGTGTTGTGATGTGAAATGTTGCATACAAGTTGATAAATATTTAGTACAGTGAACCCTCGTTTATCACGGTTAATCCGTTCCAGACTCTACCGTGATAAATGAATTTTCGCGAAGTAGGATTCTTTATTTATAAATCGCATATTTTCACAGTTAGATTATAGAAAACCTGTTCACGACTTTCTAAATACGTTTTTTAACATTATTAGAGCCCTCTCGACATGAAATAACATCCTTTAGTCACCATTACACTCGTATTACCCAATATATTAGACAAAATAAGAGAACATAAGACATATTAGACGTTACAAATATCATATTATTACTAGGCTCACCCGCTTTTTAAGGTGACAGACTTTTATCCTCAATTTGTGCACGCTCCATGTGTACATCAGGCATGTAAGTGTAGGGAATGAGAACATCAAAGTGCCCATTCATAACATCTCCCGAAAACCTAAGTTTTTTTATCCCCTCTAGTGCCTGTCCAAAGTCGTACAATTTCAGCCCGAATCTGTACCACTAAAGACGGAGTTTCATGCTCTAAATAAGCTACAGATGAGAATAAGCAAGCACCATCTCCCCTGATATTTACTACGCAGTGAGGCATTTGTACTCCATCAACATTAATTATTTCCAGAGACATAATTTTGTCTATTTTTCCAGCGCATCGCGCACAAAAGCAAGGGAATGATGAGAGCACCAGAACTCTGCTCACATCGTGTCACTTCGTACCGAAAGCTGCAAGTAGTAAGTCTGTGATAAGCGGAATACCGCTACGCTTTGCACTCACAGGACGGAAGGACAATCCTGTCCGCTTTTATATAGTAGATTATTGTACTGTACATTTAATTACACACACACACAGTTCTTACACACAACCACTAACCTTTGAAGGCACGACCTCAGTAGGAGAGTCTTCAGGTGGTGCAGTATCTTCAGCAGGTGCGTCGTTATCTTTTTCTGCTGAAGGAGTACTAGGAGTAGGCAGTGGGTGTCTGGGTGCGCGGCTGAAGAACATCTTGATAGGAAGTTGCTGGCGCTGTCTTTTCATATGCGTGAGGAGGCTTTTGTAGGGTATTGCCATCTTTGATCATATCCAAGAGTTTCACCTTCTCCTGGATAGTAAGCATCTTCCTCCGGCTCTTAGTTTTATTGTCAGAAGGCTTAGAAAAAGCAGCACGTTTAGGAGCCATCGTGGGGCTTAGATAAAAGTTCTCAGAAAGCGCATGCGTAGTGACGTAAGCGTGTATGAGGAAAAAATCGCGATAGAGTGAAGCCACGAAAGTCGAAGCATGATATAGCGAGGGATCACTGTACGTCTTTATTTGTAACTTAGACAAAGCAATGTAATATTAGTGTTACATTATTGATAATAACAGCAATGGTTTGATGGTTTAAGAACCCCTTCCCCCCTTTTAGGACTGAGTCTCTTTGTAATTTTACAACAGGGTTGGGAGAAGTGCCTAACTGCAACAATTACTTTGTATTTGGCTCTGCTGTTGTTAATTTTCCAATCTGTTCTGTTAGATCATCTTGACTGTATATTTGTGATATTTATAATTGTTGTGATGTGAAACTTTGAATATAAGTTAATAAATATTTTGTATGTCTTTATTTGTAACTTAGGCAAAGCAATGTAATATTAGTGTTACATTAATGAGAAGCATTCATGTTTACCAACCCCCCTTTTAGGACTGAGTCTCTTTGTAATTTTACAACAGGGTTGGGGGAAGTGCCTAACTGCCAAGCATTACCTTAACATATGGTTTTGGGGGCAGGTGTGAAAGTATTCTTTCCCCCATTGGTCTGAATTATGGCTGTTTGGAACTATCTTGTATCAAAATCTTTTAAGTACTATGATGCCCTATTGGCTCTAGGGGTTGGATGGAAAACCTATAAATTTGCTTGCTTTACCCAGCTCTCTCTCTCTCTTACCAAACTGGTGAAAGACCATCTCACAGCATGAACTGAAAAGGACAACACAATGAAGAGCACAGCTCGGCAGCCATATTGAGACAGGCATGCGACCTTTTCTGAAGAAAGCTGACCACAAAATGATGCCTTAACTAGATTTTAAGTAACTAACAAGTCTCTGTGCCTCCTGATAATACACATCACCATTTATCAGGTTGTATGGTTGCCAATATTCAAATGTACTTTGCATATTGTTATTTTCATCCTCTTTAATAAAACCCCTGTGTGTGACCAGGTGTCTGTCTGTGTGTCTTCTGGTGAAGTGCGCATGCGCGGGGCCACACAGCACGTGTTCAGTCTCTTCCTGTGCATGATCTGTGCAGAGAGAGAGAGAGAGAGAGAGACACACAGGTGCGTGCGCATACGCAACACAGACAGACACACACACACACACACACACACACACACACGCGTGCACACACACACAAGACAGACAGACAGAGACAGACACATGCACACACACACGAGACAGACACACACACACAGGCCCGCAAGACAGACAGACAGACACACACAGGTGCCCGACACACACACACACACACACACACACACACACGAGACAGACAGACAAAGACAGACAGGCGCGCGCGCCAGACAGACAGACACACACACCCGAGATAGACAGACACACACACACAGGCCTGCGAGACACAGACAGACAGACAGACACACACAGGCGCCCGACACACACACACAGGCAAGAGAGACACACACACACAGACACAGAGGCGTGCCCTTAAGAGAGACACACACATAAGAGAGACAGACACACACACACGCAGGCCCGCGCGAGAGAGAGACACACACACACAGACGCATGCGTGCGTTGTTGCAATGTTACTTTTCTTGGTTGTTAAGTCGTAAGGCTACAGTGTGAACTCTTGCAGTGTTAGTTTTCTCTGTTGTTCCGTTTTCTTAGTGTTTATTCAGTGTTTTTACATTTAGTTTACTATTACACTGTGCATTCAATGGTATAATTAACTATATTTGTGTTTAAAAACTTAAAAAAAATATATATTTACATACAGTTCATACGGTCTGGAACGGATTAATTGTATTTACATACAATCCTATGGGGGAAATTACTTCGGTTCACGTCCAAATCGGGTTACAACCGGGTTCCACTATATTACTGTCAGACAAAATTACAGGCATTTTACGGAAACGCAAACCAGTATTACTGAGAGAGAAAATTAAAGGCACACAATACAGTGACGCATATTACAGCCACATACAAGGTCCCTTGCCAATTAATATAGACTGTTCCTACTAATGTTTATGCACTACTCTTCTAGCGCCCGTTATTGTAACAGGACTAATGTCTATCCATCCATCCATCCATCCATCCATTTTCTAACCCGCTGAATCCGAATACAGGGTCACGGGGGTCTGCCGGAGCCAATCCCAGCCAACACAGGGCACAAGGCAGGAACCAATCCTGGGCAGGGTGCCAACCCACCGCAGGACACACACAAACACACCCCCACACCAAGCACACTAGGGCCAATTTAGAATCGCCAGTCAACCTAACCTGCATGTCTCTGGATTGTGGGAGGAAACCGGAGCGCCCGGAGGAAACCCACGCAGACACGGGGAGAACATGCAAACTCCACGCAGGGAGGACCCGGGAAGCGAACCCGGATCTCCTAACTGCGAGGCAGCAGTGCTACCACTGCGCCACCGTGCCGCCCCGACTAATGTCTAGTTTATAAATATTATCAATAATACATTGTTTAAATTGTAACTTAACTCCTGCTTGTCTTTTACTACACCTAATTGCCTGAGGTTATAGAAGTAGAAGGGAAAATGGGGAGAAGTTATATGGTACAATACTTTATAAACAGTGGTAAATCTGTGAGATTTGAGGCATTCTGACAAAGGGTACATATTAATAATACAAAAGGGGAAAGCAGAGTAAAATATTACTCTACCAAGACAAAACCGATCGGAAACCTGATCCTTACCTCTGACAACATTGTTCTTTGCGCAAAAAAAAAAAACCTAAATTAGGAACCAAATTAACACCTAAATGACAACAAGAACTCAAACCAGCCATTTTGTCTGTCCCGGAAGTGATAAATGAGAAACTCAGAAGGACCTCTCTGATTGCTCATGACATCATTACAGAGCTGGCATTAGTCATCCGAGAATGCCCATACTGCCTCCCAGAAGCAAAACATGTATAAGTGGAGCTAGAGATCAAGAGAATGCTAGACCTTGGTGTGACATAGGAAGGTTTTAGTCCCTGGTCTATTCCCATCATTCTGGCCCCGAAGCTAAAATGACTTCTGGTGACTTAATCAAGTCTCTCAATTTGATGCTTCCTTGATGCCATGCATGGGTGAAATCCTCAAGCTGATTGGTAAAGCACAATATTTGACTACACTTGACATGACTAAAGGGTACTGGCAAAATCCTTTAACGGAATTTGCACAGGAAAAGACCATGGTCAGCACCCCTAGAGGCCACTGGCACTATGATTTCCTTCCATTTGGATTATACTGGGCTCTAGAGACTTTCCAATATCTGGTAGATAGAGTGCTACTACCCCACATTTCCTATAGTGTCACCTACCTGGATGACATTGTTATCTATTCCAGCACCATTATGATTATCTCTAGGCTAAATTAGTGTCTGCCTCTTTTCTAGGAATTCAGCAATTTGACAAATACAAGCTTAAATCAGCAGTTATAAAATCAAAAGTATTATAAGGATCATAATGAATCTTATTGAATAATGATTTTTATATTTCTATTGTCATTTTTCAGGAGGTGGAGTAATAGATTGCCAGTGTAGAAAGACACATAATTAACTGAATGTATTTTCTATTATGTACAGCTCACACTTCAAATTCAAAGAACAGTGTAGCCAGGACCATTGCCTCACAGTGCAGCACAGATAGCAGTGCAACAAAAGAAGCTGCAAAGAATTTGCCTAAATGTTAGTGTGATTCTACCAAATCATCTACTTTGTTTACTTTTTAGTATATACAGTACTGCTTACTCCACTATCTACAACCCAATCATTTTGAGTGTTGTGAATTACCAGACCTTTCAAATGTGACAATGTGTTTGCTATTATTCCTTGACAAGAAGATCAACAGCTAAATAAACAGTCTGAACCAGTGTAACCTATCCTAATTTGGTGCAGAAATGTAATCATTTACTTGATGAGGTACAAGTAGATAATAAAATAGTTGCATTAAAAATTTGAAATATTAAAATGTTTGCTTCAGTTTAAATGTTTAAAGCCTAAATATTTTTGATTCCATTGTTTAATGGAAATGAGTCATTTTTCACTTTCTGATAGAGGTCCATAGAGGACTAGATCTCTAGGAAAGGATTGAAAATCAACAATAACATCATATTTGTAATTACTGATTTTGAAATGGTTTAAAACCATATCCTACCTGCTTATTTTTGAAATTTCTCATTTTTAACCTTCTGGGAGTATTTCTTTGAAGGCTAGGACCATTGATATAGAATCAAATGTCAAAAATATCATATTTGTGACTGCAATCTTCAAAGCAGCGTAAAACGACACTCCACATGCCTATATTACTGATCTCAATTTTTTCTAAGGTTTGTGAAAAGGAGTTACCTTGACCTTTTTATCCAGGGTGGGGGGCATGAACCCCAGGGGCCGGCTGATGTGGTATGAATAACTTAAAGTCCATTTGATTATTTTTGCTGAATAAACCTATAGGTTTATTCTTTATCATAAGGATGTAATTTCCTTCACAAAACATAAATTCAAAAATGGCCTAAAAATGAGGGTTTTTTGGGTCCAGGTGGCCAAAAATAGTGGAGAGCACCAAAAAGCTTGATGTTTCACATAACTAGAGTCAAACAATATATCATAAATGGGGGTTTTCTTATATTGGTGACTCATGTGGTGCTTGACAAAAACTGAAGTGAATTCAAAGCATTCATAAGTAGCTCTTATCATAATAATAAGCAACAACTTCAAATTATATATCACATGGTTGTTTTGGTAGCCATAAAGTAAATAATTACAGATAATCTACGGTTACTGGCACATTTTATTTGAATTCATTATTTCTTTGGGAGGAGAGAATAAAGACGATAAATTTGAAATTAATGCTCTGGAAAGGAAAACATTTGTCATTTCTCGGTAAAGATTAAGTTCTTAAAGCAAATATCTATACAACCTGACTCTGCTTTGGAGAAGTCTTTCCACTGCCTATAGTACTTTGGTAAATTGCTAAATATTGGTAAAAATTGGTAAATAAGAAAATATTCCATTTTGTATGGAGTGGAATATGACTGTTGTAGGAGCCACAAAGGAAGGACAGTTAGTCCTGACCGGGATAAATGAAGGATGCATACCCAGCCAGGATGCCATAATGGAAGGAGCAGGTGTTCGAGGCCACTGGAAGCAGCTCATTGCCCCATACTACATATGGCAGTGTTGCTCAGGGCTGAATCACTTCTAGACACCCACAGGATGACATGGGAATTGGAGTCCAGAGATCTTTCAGAACTGCCAAAGGACTGCCCTGGTTTATGTACAACCTGGAAATGCTCCAGAGAACTGTGACAAGAAGCTGGAAGAAGTTCCCAGATGAACTTTAAAAGAAAGCCAGGATTAATAATCTACTGTCTGATCTATTTGTTTTAAAATACGGGTTTTTTTGTCAGCATATATTCTCATATTCTTATTATTACTTACTTATTACTTAGTATTACTAGGGTGCTAAATGTTTATGTTTTATTGTGCTTAATTACGTTTTCCTCCTCTCTTTTTTTTTTTCTCTTTTTCTTTTCTAATTATTTCATGTGTACCCTAAATGAGACTGTTCAATATCATACCCTTGGTTTACTGTTATTGCTATTACTGCATTAAGACTTGTTATGCTTATTTTGGACACATCTTTAACACCATCACCTGGGTTTATTATCTGGGGGTATCATCTTAATGCACTAAAATTGCTGAAGATTATATATATATATATATATTAAGTGCAAAATTCTTTTTTTTTCTTTTTCCTCTTTTAAAGACTATATTGGTAACAGATATCTCTATCTTTTAACCTTAAAGCACCACTGCATGGGGCTTGATGTGCTTTGGACGTGCTCTGTCTCTGGGTATGTCAGAGGACTGGGACTGCGTGAAGTGGGTTTTAGCCTCACCTGGGGAGGCAAAAAGGGAGGGTGGGGGGTTAAGGGGGGAAGAGAAAGAGAGCAGGCTTGATCTATATCTAATCTATCATCTCAATCTTTATAATTATAACTATCAACGTAATAATAAGCTGCATGGCAACAACTCTTGGGGAATAGGAAATTAAGACCTAAACTATTTCACTTCCAGTTAAGACTATAAAATGACATCAAAAACTCAGAATCAGTGTCTCCATGATGGGACAGTTAACTTCGTAAGCTGGAATGTTAAAGGCCTGAATCACGAATTAAAGAGAAAGAAAGTACTTTCTCACCTAACAGGTCTAAATGCTAAAATAGTATTTTTACAGGAAACCCACTTACTAAGTAAGGATCAGTTCCGGCTGCAAAAGACTGGACTGGCCAAATGTTCCATTCTACTTTTACAAAGAAAACTAGAGGGTGGGAATTCTCATACATAGAACAGTACCATTTGTAGCATCAGATGTAGTATTGGATCCTGAAGGGAGATATGTGATGGTCATGGGAGACTTATCTAACTGTAAAATGATTTTGATAAATGTTTATGCACCTAATGTTGATGATAAGGAATTTATACAAAATTTATTTGCATCCATTCCCAATCTGAACACTCATAAACTTATAATGGCTGGGGACTTTAATTGTGTTCTAAATCCACTTTTAGATAAGACTTCCTCCACAGGGGAACGCAACTAACACCGCAAAGATAATTACAAAGTTTATAACTGATCACAACTTATCAGATCCCTGGAGGTTTTAAACCCAAATTCAAGAACATATTCTTTCTACTCACCAGTACATCATTGCTACTCAAGGATTGATTACTTCTTTATAGATAATAACTTCTTGCCTAAGATTAAATCTTGTAAATACGATGCTATTGTTATTTCAGACCATGCTCCGATGATCTTGGAGCTGAAATTACTAAGCCCCATACACTCACCCGCAGATGGCCTCAATCCGCTTCTATTAGCTGACGAGAATTGTACTGAATTTATATCCAAACAAATTGAATTCTTTCTAGAGACAAATACATCCCCTGAGATCTCTGCAGGAATACTCTGGGAAACTCTTAAGGCCTTCTTAAGAGGACAGATTATCTCATATCTTTCCCACAGAAATAAATCCGAAGCGAAGAAAGTAGCAGAGATAAAAGCGAAATTACTAAAATAGATGAAGAACATGCCAGACTACCAAGCGAGACTCTACATAAGAGGAGGCAGGCTCTACATTCAGAATTAAACCTCTTGACAACTAAAGAAACTGAACAACTAATTTACAAATCCAGACATCATTATTATGAACATGGAGAGAAAGCTAATAAGCTTTTAGCGCAACAAATTCACAAGCAAGATGTACGCAACGCAATCTCGTAATTACTAACACTAACGGAGATAAAATCATCGAACACAAAAATATAATGTACACTTTTAGAGACTACTATAAATCCCTATATACTACTGAGTTTAAAGAAGACAATATACAATCTAATGCATTTCTGGATAAATTACAGATACCACAAATTGACGCTTTTAGTGTGGAGGAACTCGATAAACCTCTGTCATTATCAGAATTACTGGATGCTATAAAGTCACTCCAAGGTGGAAAAGCAGCAGGCCCTGACGGCTACCCTGCAGAGTTTTACAAGAAATTCTCCGCTCAGCTAGCTCCCTCCTATTAGCAACATTTACAGAAGCCAGAGATAACCAATCTCTTCCACAAACCTTTCGCCAAGCACTAATCACTGTCTTTCCAAAACAAAATAAGGACTTATTACAATGTGCATCATACAGACCAATTTCACTTCTGAATAACGACGTTAAAATACTCTCTAAAATCATAGCTAGAAGGATGGAGAAAGTGCTCCCCTCAGTAATATCACAAGACCAAACTGGATTTATTAGGGGCCGACACTTATCTTCAAATCTTCGACGCCTGTTTAATGTAATATACTCACCAACTAAATCAAACACCCCAGAAATATTATTATCATTGGATGCAGAAAAGCATTCGACATGATTGAATGGAAATACCTTTTACTATTTTGGAGAAGTTTGGGTTTGGCCCAACATTTGTGCATGGATTAAATTACTGTATACTAACCCAGAAGCTTCAGTTTGCATCAATAACATTTGCTCAGACTACTTTAAACTAGAACGTGGCACAAGACAAGGATGCCCTTTGTCACCACTGCTGTTTGCAATTGCCATTGAACCACTGGCAATACATTGTCGAAATACTGATCAGATAAAGGGGATTAGCAGAGAAGGACTGGAACAGAAAATCTCATTATATGCAGATGACATGGTACTGTATATATCGGACCCAGAAAATTCTGTGCCTGCAGTCTTAGCAGCACTCACAGAATTTCAAAAGCTCTCTGGTCTCAGAATTAATCTGAATAAAAGTGTACTCTTTCCGTGAATTCTCAAGCATATAATATTAGATTAGACACCCTTCCTTTTATCATTGCAGAACAGTTTAAATACCTCGGGGTAAACATCACAAGTAAACATAAAGCTCTTTATCAACAAAATTTCGTCGTCTGCATGGAAAAAATTAAACAAGACTTGCATAGATGGTCAACCCTTCATCTCACACTAGCTGGAAGAATTAACACTGTTAAGATGAATATTCTTCCTAAGCTCCTTTTTATTTCAAAACATACCAATATACATTAATAAATCGTTCTTTAAGCAATTAGATTCAACAATAACCTCATTTATTTGGAATTCTAAACATCCACGCATCAAAAGAGCGACCCTACAAAGACAAAAGGCAGAAGGCGGCATGGCTCTACCTAACTTCCAGTTTTATTACTGGGGCAAATATACAGGCGATAAGAACCTGGACACAAATAGAAGAACATACACAGGCATGGACCGCAATAGAAGTAAAATCCTGCAGTACTTCTTTGTATTCCTTGCTCTGTGCTCCAATAAACACACGTTATCGGCAATACACTAATAACCCAATTGTGCTCCACTCACTTAGAATCTGGAACCAATGTAGAAAGCATTTTAAGACGGAGAAGCTTCTTTCTGTGGCACCCTGCAAGAGAACCACCTCTTTCAACCTCACAAACATATGCAGTTTTTGGAAAAATTTGGAATTAACTTGCTTAGAGATCTTTATATAGACAACGTCTTTGCATCCTATGAACAATTACATTCCAAATTTAACATTCCAGCTACAAATTTCTTTCACTATCTTCAAATCAGGAACTTTGTTAAACAGAACCTTCCAGATTTTCCTCATCTTGCACCCTCATCCACGCTGGAAAAATATTGCTCAATTTCAAGGAGTTAGACTCCATCTCTACAATATATAAAATCCTTTTACAATCCCTTCCTTTCAAAGATCCAAGAGGACACTGGGAAAATGACCTCTCAATTAATATATCAGAAAAGGAGTGGAAAGTAGCAATGCAGAGAATTCACTCAAGCTCCATATGCGGAAAGCATACAATTATACAACTCAAAATTATATATCGAGCACATCTGTCTCGACTAAAACTCTCCAAAATGTTTCCAGGGCATGATCCAACCTGCGAACGTTGCAACCAAGCCCCAGCCTCACTAGGTCACATGTTCTGGGCCTGCACCAAATTAACATTATTCTGGACAAAAATTTTAATTACCTCTCAGACAGTCTTGGACTCACAATCCCTCCTAACCCATTAACAGCTGTGTTTGGGGTTCTTCCAGAGGGGCTTAAAGTGGAGAAAGACAAACAAATTGTGATTGCATTCACTACACTGTTGGCACGCAGACTTATTCTGATAAACTGGAAGAACCCAAACTCCCTCTTTAAGTCAGTGGGAAACTGATGTGTTATATTATTTAAAATTGGAAAAATCAAATACTCAGTTAGAGGATCTGTACAGACTTTTTTCAAAACATGGCAGGATCTAATCAGTAATATTTTAAAATAAGTTTATAAAGCACAGAGAATTTATTAATTTAGGTATTTTTACAAGCCTTAAATTTTACACGTTTGGCTTGCTCTCTCTCTCAAGGGTGGGGATCGATCTGTTCTTAACATAATTCTTTTTTTTTGTAAAAACTTGATTGCTATGTATTGATTGTAATAAAATTAATAAATAAATAAATTAAAAAAAAAAGAAAAAAAAGAAAGCCAGCAGCCGCAGTTGGACAAGTCAGAGCTGGGAGGCAGCAGGCCACTTGGAAAGAATTGGAAGAAGGAAGGAATATTTGGGTTGGTTTATTATTATTCTGCATAATCTCTGAGAATCAAGATTTTGTGATGGTGCTTTGGATAAATTAATAGCTTTTATTTTATCCCAGAAATGATTTGGGCATTAATGTATCTGTGGTTTGTGCCCTCTAGTGGTGGTGTATTAGATGCAGAGTTATGGAGTCAAGGGTAAATGAAAGGAGAAGGGGTATCATTAATATCCACATAAAATTGGATTGTATTTATTATGTTGTGACCTGTGGTTATGTGTATTATGTGATTTTCCATGAATATAAATATTTTGCATCTTTTTGGAAGATAAGCATTATAAGATTTCTGGCTGTCATGTGATGTCATTCCCAGAGAGTGATCCTGCTCTCAGGATCCTTATTGTTTTGAACCCGAGCAGCTGGACCAGGCCAAGGGGTTGCTCACATCACACCTGGCTACAGCAGATAGATGGTTATTTCCATGGGGTGGGACTGAACTGTGTGTCTGCCTGGGATGTTACCAACCAGGATCCCAAGCCGTATCATCATGTGGTGGATACGGCAACACACTGTACCAGTGCATGCTCCTAATCCTGACCTAACCTGTTGTATGATTTAATACTAAGGAGCAAGGGGACAGAGAAGCTTAATAACATATACTTTTGTTATGGCTTTTGAAAAGCTAGGCAATACTGGGAATTCAAAAAACAAGACAATTCAATTTTTGTGCATATCAAAAGACAAATGGGTAAAGCTTTGTGCATTGAAAGAGTAAGGCCTTGTTCACACGGGCGTTAAAATCGAACGTTTTTTTTGCGTTCGTAGCCTCTGGTGAGCGCGGATCAAGCGCCGAGTGTTTTCTACACGTAGGAGTCAATGAGAGTGTTCACACGGGCTTTGGTGACGTGCGTTTGTCTAGCAGCGCGTTTATACGGCATCAAAAAAACATTGCATGCAGCTTTTTCTTGGCGTTCAAAACCCAACGAATGCAAGGAAACCGCTTCTAGTTCGTTTTCTGTGTGTTTATTTTACGCTTCGGAGGACCGGATATATCCCAATAATAATAATAAAATAAAATAATAATAATAATAATAATAATAAATAAAATAATAATAAAATAATAATAATAAAAATAAATATTGTTTATGATGAAAAATTCGACGAAAGTAATTTTATTATAAAATAAACAATATAAAAGTTTACATGTTGTATATGAAAAAATATTAATATTTTTATGTTTTCATATACAACATATATATTTTCATATTGCTTATTTTATTTTATTGTCTTATGTAATTTGTAAACCATGAACCTATTAATTTATGTTCTAATATAATATTTGATAACGATTATGTAGGGGGGGGCAATCCATGGCGGGGGGGGCATTTCAGTGCATAACACCGGTGTAAGCGTACACTCGACTACTGTTTCCTTACCTCAAAGTGACAAGTAGTCTCTCTTCGGGGCTAACACCAAGTCGCATGGTTGATCGGCGTGCAATGTGGCATTGCACCAGCTGCAGCAGACAATCAAAAGTGGAAACCGACATCCGACAGTAATTAAAAAACTTGCGCAGAAATTTTCGCATTTCTTCATTAAGCATAAAAAACTTCCTTTAACCCGACGTTGTGCAGTCAAAGGATGAACCCAGTAACTGCGGCGATTTTTTCTCTCCCTACGTCGCCGTATTACGAATATTTTAAAACAAGAAGATTAATATCTAACATAGCAAAATGGTCCATATTGAAAGGAGGCACCTCAAATAAAACGACAAGGGCTTTCATATCCAGTTCCCAACACTGCCTCCACAGGTTAACACACAAACTACAATTTGGGCTGCAGGCTGGCGTTAGACAGAGACAAACGAACGCCGGTGTAGAAGTCAATCGATCACCACCACAAAATGCAACATAAACGTCTAGGACGTTCAGAGCAAGTTCGTTTATCCAAAAACATAACGCCCGTGTGAACAAGGCCTTACTGTAGTGAGTTTACAGGGATCCTGTGAAGTGAGTATTTGTTGAAGCAAAAGAAAGGTGGAAGGAATGCATGGATTGATGTGAAAAAAGAGGATACTGAGAGTAGAAAAAATAGGACACGATGATGAGAGAAGGTGTTCTATTACTGTTGTTTATATGTAAGAAATGTAAATAGTTTGTAATTACTTGTAAAACATTTATTTTGTTACTAACCCAGGAGCGAGAAAAGACAGTAGTTGCTGCTGAACATTTGTCACTTGCTCAGTAACCTTATAAGATATTAAATGGGATAGGGTCAAGTAGAGTTTGTTCATATTACTCAGCTTTATTTTGCACTGTATTTAATTTTTTAACTTATTTACTTAATTGACTGTTGCCAACATATAACTAACCTCCAATCATAATTATGTTCAAATTCTTAATTTATTAGTAACAAGAGCAATTGAGGTCATGTTTCTTTAATCATTTCTGATTATTTTCATTGTTTATTTGATGGCACTGTTTTGGCAGTTATAAATAATGTGGAACAAATGGTTAAAAAACATTAATTTAATGTTGCATGAAGCCAGAATTATCTAACATCACCAGTCTGTGTGTAGTACTTCACTTAATAAGATTAGGATTTTAATTGTATGTTAAGAATTGCACTGAATTTAGTGACTCAAGGTAAAGGTAAAATAAATTCTTTACTTTATACTATGCCTTGGGAAGCTGTTATTGACCACCCTTTAAAAAAATAATGTTAAATAGCTGAGGTAGATGTAAAGAAAGTTAAGTTGTTAGTGCACTGTGGTATTTCTAAGCTTTTCACAAAGAGGCAACAAGGAGTATATAGAGACCATGTCTTAAGAATTACCACATCTAACAGTTGACAAAAGCTTTGCCTAGACATATGCACCATACTTATAAAGACACTGTACAGACACCAAACACTTTGCTACATGTGACTTTTGTTTCAGGAAGTGTTTTTTGTGGATCCTAAAGGCAATTATCTATCCTGATTATTGAAGGAAAGAGTTATATGTAATGGATGTTGCTGCCATCAGCTAAGGTGATTTCCATTCTTTTCATCATTGCCCTCTGTTCCATGTACAGGGTGAGTCAAAATTATGTTAACATTTGAACAGCGGAAACAATTTATTGACAAAACATACTTCATATAAGCAAGATGATTTACAGGAAATAAAATGTCCACAAATTGTATATAAGTATATACATAGTAGTACCATTAATGTTAACATAATTTTGACTCACCCTGTATATCAAGTCATTCACACCTACGCCGATAATTTTGGCTGCTGGTTTATTAAAACCACTTGAGGTTCTTCAAATTTGTCACGCAACTGAGCCAGGCATAGGAACTGAAAGTGATGACAATCTGAAACACACAGTAATAGTCTGAGTTAATGTAGGAGAAATAACAGTTGATTGCATCTACTATATAGTGCCCTCTATAACATTTGGGACAAAGAAACATATTTGCTTCATTTACCTCAGTGCTCCACAGTTTAAAATTACAATTTAAACAATTCAGATGTGATTAAAGGACACATTGAATACTTTAATTTAAGGGTATTTGAATATGTTTAGGGTATACTACTGTATAGAAATGTAGAAATAACAACACTTTTTATACGTGGTCCCTCCCCCATTTCAGCCTCTAATATGGCCATCTTCAATTCCTGCTTGTTCCTAGGACTTGTCATGCTCAATTGGATTTACATTGGGTGACTGGCTTGGCCATTAAAGAAGTTTCCATTTTTTAGCTTTGAAAAACTCCTGTGTTGCCTTGTAGCATTAAACTCTGTCCAGTGCGTTTAGAGGTATTTACTCGAAGATGTTGTATATTCCTCAGCTTTCATTGCACAGCTGCAGCACTTACATCATAAATGAAGATAAGTGTGCCAGTACCTATGACAGCCATACATCCTCAAGCGATAACACCCCCACCACCATGTTTAACAGATGAATTGGCATGCTTTGGATCTTGGGGTAATTACTTTTTGTCTTCACACTTTGCTCTTGCCATCACTCTCATACAGATTCATCTGTCCACAAGTCCTTTTTCCTGAATTCTGCAGGCTCCTTTAAGCACTTTTTCACAAACTGTAATCTGGCCATCCTTTTTATATCGCTATCTAGTATCTAACTTGCATCTTGCTGTGTGGCCTCTGTGTTTTGGTTCTTGAAGTCTTCTGTGAATAACATACACATCTTTCTCCTGAAGACTGTTTCTGATCTGTCGGACAGGCATTTATGGCTGTTCCTTTACCATAGTGAAGATTCTTCTGTCCTCAGCAGTGGAGGTCTTCCTTGGTCTACCAGTCCCATTGAGATTACTGAGCTCACCAGTACATTCTTTCTAATGATGTTTCAGGCAGTTGATTTAGGTCATCCTAAGGTCTTATTGATTCTTGTTTTTCAGCCTCATATTGGCTTCTTTGACTTTCATTGATACAGCTCTTGTCCTTGTGTTGAACTGAAGACTCCAAAGGTAGTCTGTAGGTAGAAAGAAGCCTGGGTATTTTCTTACTGCACTAAAAAAGCAATGAAACCTGAGATATCACAATCATCTGTCACACCATTTGCCCTAAACATATGGTGCCCAAAATAGGGGACCATTCATAAAAAGTGTAAAAGTTGTAATTTCTGCTTACTGTGACCAAAATGTATGCAAATACCCTTAAATTAAAGTCTGCAATGTGCCTGTTAATCACAGCTAGATTTTTTGATTTGCAATTTTAAACTGTGGACAAGAGGAGTAAATTGAGGAAAAATGTTTCTTTGTCCCAAGCATTATGGAGGACCCCAGATAATTTCTGTATCACCATGGTGTGAGTTCCTAGATATTTAAATTCAGTTAGTATTTCTAACTTATGTTCCAGGACTATAATTGTTGAATATACAGATTTCTGTTATGAAAACTGAATATTACATCATTAGGTTATTTGATGGTCTGGAAAAGATAGGTATTATTGCACCAACGCACTAAATGATTTACATGATACAAAGTCAGATAAACTATTTTGTTCTCCATGCTATGATCCAAATTCTTTCTGTAGAATAATTCACAATGCACTTAATAGTACTAAAATAAACAGAAAACCTAATGTGCCAGTTACAAATCAATATCAAGTAGATTTTATAATTGTTATAGTTTAACCTAATCTTAAAAAAATAATTTAGACTCCTCTATACTTAGTAACTACAGACCCATTTTGTTTTAAATATTATGCTTTTATGAAAGGTTGGTTTTAGATTCCCTATCTGACAATTTTAAAAAATTAAGACTAACAGGCAATGCATTAATTGGTTTAAACTATATTTAATTGAGGAAGAAAAAGCTACTTTTTAATTTTAAAGGAATGTGTTTTGAAGAAATATAAAATATTTTTAAGCCATACAGCTCACAATATATCCAGTAAGACCTGTGTTAGAAACTTTTTATTTTTGCCATTGAAGTCATTCTATTTCCCTTGTAATACTGCTACCAAAAATGTCTATTTATAGACAATGTGTACAAAATGTCATTTTTAAAACATTGACTTAAGCAGAAAATCAGAACATATCATTCCTGTTGTAACAGCTCTAGAGTGTGTGCCAGCCACCCAACCTGGCACCGACAGACGCTAGAGGCACACTGATAAAAACAAAGATGTTTTTATTTTCTTTTTTCTTCACCTGTAGGCCAAGTCTTCCTTGTTTCCTGCAGGCACACAACACAGTCCCGAACACAAGCACAATCCACACAATACTTTACTTTCTCTTTCTCTTCCACTCCTCTCCAGCAAGCTTTGTCCCCCTCCTCCCAAATCTGTCTCCCGGAGTGGTAGCTGCTGGCTCCTTTTATAGCCCACCCAGAAGTGCTCCAGGTGTTTGACGTATTTTCGGCTGCATTTCCAGGTGTGGTGGAAGAACCGCCCACATGGGCTCAGGAACAACTGCAGCACCCCATGGCGGCACCCCCAGAATCCCCATAGGGTTGTAGTGAATGGTATCTCCCATGGAGCCCTGTAGGAATCTGAAGCACAACTGCCACCCATGGGGGCTGCCATCTAGTGTCCCTTACTGTTCTGTCCATGCTTGCTGCCCCGTCTCCTCAGTGAAGACCCCAGCCGTCTGTGACACTGTGTTGGTATATTTTTGGCACCCCTGCAATCTATAGGATTCACTTTAGTATTTCAATACTTGTCTACATGCTAATAAGATCTTCTCCTTCCTTTTCCTTAATTCTAATGCGTCCTAGTCAAAGAAGAGACTACTAACAGGGATGTGAGATATGGATGCCTCATATACTGGCTTCTTCTTATTTTAGGAAAACATGGGAAGTGCAAGTACCAAGACACGTTCAAGTAAGCTGGGAGTAGGTGGTCCATAGTAACACTCAAGATGGTTGGTGGGGGGAACTTTAAGAAATACCCAGTGTGTTTATATCCCAGTGTTGGTAAACTAGCCCAAGTGTGTGTGTGTATGTGTGTGTGTGTGTGTGTGTGTATACACCCTGGATGGATGGATATAATGTCACTATGATTTAAGTTTCAATTGGTTGTATATATACACACCCACAAACACACACAAATATTTTAGCTTTTATTTGGACAATGAGAAACTATATGGGATGCTTAAAAAGGCCTTAAAATGTAAACATCAAAAGAGCCATTAGAAAAGACGATTACAACTGTAGGTCTAGAAATTGTCCAAATATTATGTGCACTTTGTCAATGGATGGAATTGGGCATATATGGAGTTTTATTGCCTACTGTGTAAATTTAATAAATTATTTTTTGAAAAAGATTAAAATGGGGGTTACTTACTATGTCGTGCTCTTCCTGCTATCTATTGTTTCTTCAGAAGCTAACATCAGATTGAAAATCATTAATCCAATCTTTGGACATGTTCTTGTTAATTATTTTACTCATATGAACCAGGTTGAATGGAATTTACCAGACTTTAATTACACAGACATTGAAAGCAATCTTGTGTATTGTACTAGTAATGTATGCATTTCTTCCAATCAGTTTCATTTTCAATTGCTGATGATTTGGGAATGGGACATATACCAAAGAACCTGTTTCAATTCATTTATAACCAGCAAGCGAATGGATGCCATAGGACTAGGGATTACAGAATTAACTTACAGCCTAAAAAAGGAAGAAGTGCAGTGTTAGGATCAAACATTTTGATCAGAGTCATTCATAATCAGGACAACATAGCCAATCAAATGTGTACAATGTCACATATCCTTAAACCCCATGACCACATTTTAAAATAAATATGGCATGTCTGGTGGACCAAGATTATGAAAAGGAAAGGAAGAAAAACAAGAACAGAAGGGCAACGTCACAGATCAAGAAACACAAGATTATCTGATCTGGACATCAGAAACTATGAATAATGAAACTATGAACAACAGTGGTCACTAAACCAAAAAACATCCAGGACAACATCTACTCCTTGACACTTCTGATTTTCAGTTTGCTTTTCTAAGACTGTTTAGATCCAGATTATGCTATCTATTGTGTTTACTATTATATTATCTTCTATTTAATATTGTTATACTTTAATAAATATCATGTTGCTTGTATATTTTCTATATTTTGCCTTTTATCTAGAGTGTTTGAAATAATAAATGGGTACCAATTGTGATTTAGATAGCTACTGTCCTATTCACAGAGTTTATCAAGGCTATTGAGGTCACTCCTTGATATTTAGAAGAGCTACGGTAAAAACAAGACATAGTTTTGTTAGTAAGTAGCATATAACCAAAAGGGATGTGCTTTTAGGTGTGTCACAATGACACCCACATGTTTGTTAGAGCTGGTGATAGTGAATACCTATTGTGGCGAATCACCAGGGCTGTGACCCGGCCGGGACGCCTGGAAGGACTGGGAGGTGGCATGTACATCTTCCGGGCCATGAGGGGGCAACCGCCCTGGATCAGAGGAGCACCAGAGGAGAAGAACAAGAAGGCTTATGCCTACTGGGACCTGTGGCCACCGCCAGGGGGCGCCCTGAGTCTCAGAGGGCCCAGGATTGATTTACTTCCGCCACACCCGGGGAGATGGAGGAGGAGGATCCCTCCAGGGACGCCCGGAGTGCTTCAGAGTGCTCTTCCACCACACCAGGAAGTGTCGTCAGAGGGAGAACCTGGAGCACATCCGGGTGAGAATAAAAAGGCCCGCCTTCCTACAGTCTTGGAGCTAGAGTCAGGAGTGGCAGTGGGCCAAGGCTCCCGTGGAGAGAGGAAAGGTGGTCCAAGGACAGAGAGGGAGAAAGAGAAGCCCAGAGGACTGGTGATTGGTGTGAGGAGTACAGTGTGTTGTGCAGGACTGTATGATGGAGGAGAAAATAAACGTGCTTTTTATAAAAATGTGGTGTCTGTCTGATGGTGTCCAGAAATGTCTCACACTATATAGAGAATCATATGCAGAACATTGCAGAGTAGCTGGCAATTGGCCCACTCGAAACTTTGGCTGGCTAGGATTTTTATATGCAGGCTTGTGTAGCTATATCCTATGTGGAATATTGCAGCAATTGGCACCACTTGAGACTTTGTTCTGGTGTCACAAAAACCAACAAGTGATATCAAAAGGGTTTGGGGCAGCCTCCCATATAATATGCCCTGGCTGCAAAAGGTAATGAACTGAATTAGATTGTTAAAGATGGTGGCTTCATATGTTAAGAATGTAAGTGACGTCATCAGTGGCACCGGAACTGGAAGTGACAGCATCAGTGGCACCAGAACTGGAAGTGACGGCATCAGTGGTGCCAGAACCCTGCCGGATTTCTCATGGATGGTCTGCAAGGGATTGAGAAAGAAAGTCAGTGCACCTCATCGCCCCTGGTCTGGCATGGAATTGCTACCATTCAAGTGTCATGTGTGTGACAAGCCAACCCCAGACCCCCCCCCAAAACTCAGAACCATCTCGGATGGGCAGCCCTGACCGAGAGGTCATGGACTTGAGATAGAGTATTGGCATTGGCATGGAGAGAGCCCTTATAATGAACAAGAGAAAACATACAGTTGGAGTTCAAGAAACCACCTAGTAACCCACGGATTCAAATCTTTGTGTAGGGCAATCCACTGTAGGAGTGCATGGTCCACCACAAGAGTATTCTCCCGTCCCAAGAGGTAGTACTTCAACTGCGTAACCACCCATTTAATCGCCAAGGGTTTCCCTTTCCACCGCCACATACCTGGTCTCCCGATCCAACAGCTTCCGCCTCAGGTACATGACTGGGTGTTCAACACCATAAATGCTTTGTCTCAGCATGGCACCCAGACCTGTGTCTGTAGCATTCGTCTGGAGAATGAAAGGAAGCAAAAAGTTAGGTGCTTTCTTTTTTTTTAATTTTTATTTTTTATTAATTTTATTACAATCCATACAAAACAATCAAGTTTTTACAAAAAGAAGAATTGAGTTAAGAATAGATCAATCCCACCCCTGAGAGAGAGAGCAAGCCAAACGGCGTAAAATTTAAGGCTTGTAAACATACCTAAATTAATAAATTCTCTGTGCTTTATAAACTTATTTTAAAATATTACTGATTAGATCCTGCCATGTTTTAAAAAAAGTCTGTACGGATCCTCTGACTGAGTATTTGATTTTTTCCAATTTCAAATAATATAACACATCGGGGGGCGGCACGGTGGCGCAGTGGTAGCGCTGCTGCCTCACAGTTAGGAGTTTGCATGTTCTCCCTGTGTCTGCGTGGGTTTCCTCCGGGCGCTCCGGTTTCCTCCCACAGTCCAAAGACATGCAGGTTTGGTGGATTGGCGATTCTAAGTTGCCGCTAGTGTATGCTTGGTGTGTTTGTGTGTGTCCTGCGGTGGGTTGGCACCCTGCTCAGGATTGGTTCCTGTGTTGGCTGGGATTGGCTCCAGTAGACCCCCGTGACCCTGTATTCGGATTCAGCGGGTTAGAAAATTGATGGATAGATGGATAACACATCGGTTTCCCACTGACTTAAAAGCGGAGAGTTTCGGTTCTTCCAGTTTATCAGAATGAGTCTGCGTGCCAACAGTGTAGTGAATGCAATCACAATTTGTTTGTCCTTCTCCACTTTAAGCCCTCTGGAAGAACCCCAAACACAGCTGTTAATGGGTTAGGAGGGATTGTGAGTCCAAGGCTGTCTGAGAGGTAATTAAAAATTTTTGTCCAGAATAATGTTAATTTGGTGCAGGCCCAGAACATGTGACCCAGTGAGGCTTGGGCTTGGTTGCAACGTTCGCAGGTTGGATCATGCCCTGGAAACATTTTGGAGAGTTTTAGTCGAGACAGATGTGCTCGATATATATTTTTGAGTTGTATAATTGTATGCTTTGCGCATATGGAGCTCACGTGAATTCTCTGCATTGCTACTTTCCACTCCTTTTCTGATATATTAATTGAGATCTTTTCCCAGTGTCCTCTTGGATCTTTGAAAGGAAGGGATTGTAAAATGATTTTATATATTGTAGAGATGGAGTCTAATTCCTTGAGATTGAGCAATATTTTTTCCAGCGTGGATGAGGGTGCAAGATGAGGAAAATCTGGAAGGTTCTGTTTAACAAAGTTCCTGATTTGAAGATAGTGAAAGAAATGTGTAGCTGGAATGTTAAATTTGGAATGTAATTGTTCATAGGATGCAAAGACGTTGTCTATATAAAGATCTCTAAGCAAGTTAATTCCAAATTTTTCCAGATATTAAAACTGCATATGTTTGTGAAGGTTGAAAGAGGTGGTTCTCTTGCAGGGTGCCACAGATAGAAGCTTCTCCGTCTTAAAATGCTTTCTACATTGGTTCCAGATTCTAAGTGAGTGGAGCACAATTGGGTTATTAGTGTATTGCCGATAACGTGTGTTTATTGGAGCACAGAGCAAGGAATACAAAGAAGTACTGCAGGATTTTACTTCTATTGCGGTCCAAGCCTGTGTATGTTCTTCTATTTGTGTCCAGGTTCTTATCACCTGTATATTTGCTGCCCAGTAATAAAACTGGAAGTTAGGTAGAGCCATGCCGCCTTCTGCCTTTTGTCTTTGTAGGGTCGCTCTTTTGATGCGTGGATGTTTTGAATTCCAAATAAATGAGGTTATTGTTGAATCTAATTGCTTAAAGAATGATTTATTAATGTATATTGGGATGTTTTGAAATAAAAAGGAGCTTAGGAAGAATATTCATCTTAACAGTGTTAATTCTTCCAGCTAGTGTGAGATGAAGGGTTGACCATCTATGCAAGTCTTGTTTAATTTTTTCCATGCAGACGCGAAATTTTGTTGATAAAGAGCTTTATGTTTACTTGTGATGTTTACCCTAGGTATTTAAACTGTTCTGCAATGATAAAAGGTAGGGTGTCTAATCTAATATTATATGCTTGAGAATTCACTGGAAAGAGTACACTTTTATTCAGATTAATTCTGAGACCAGAGATCTTTTGAAATTCTGTGAGTGCTGCTAAGACTGCAGGCACAGAATTTTCTGGGTCCGATATATACAGTACCATATCATCTGCATATAATGAGATTTTCTGTTCCAGTCCTTCTCTGCTAATCCCCTTTATCTGATCAGTATTTCGACAATGTATTGCCAGTGGTTCAATGGCAATGCAAACAGCAGCGGTGACAAGGGCATCCTTGTCTAGTGCCACGTTCTAGTTTAAAGTAGTCTGAG
Source organism: Polypterus senegalus (assembly GCF_016835505.1). Lineage (NCBI taxonomy): Eukaryota > Metazoa > Chordata > Cladistia > Polypteriformes > Polypteridae > Polypterus > Polypterus senegalus. The sequence continues at coordinate 125,610,357 of NC_053162.1, forward strand.
CAAATGTTATTGATGCAAACTGAAGCTTCTGGGTTAGTATACAGTAATTTAATCCATGCACAAATGTTCGGGCCAAACCCAAACTTCTCCAATATAGTAAAAAGGTATTTCCATTCAATCATGTCGAATGCTTTTTCTGCATCCAATGATAATAATATTTCTGGGGTGTTTGATTTAGTTGGTGAGTATATTACATTAAACAGGCGTCGAAGATTTGAAGATAAGTGTCCCCTAATAAATCCAGTTTGGTCTTGTGATATTACCAAGGGAGCACTTTCTCCATCCTTCTAGCTATGATTTTAGAGAGTATTTTAACGTCGTTATTCAGAAGTGAAATTGGTCTGTATGATGCACATTGTAATAAGTCCTTATTTTGTTTTGGAAAGACAGTGATTAGTGCTTGGCGAAAGGTTTGTGGAAGAATTGGTTATCTCTGGCTTCTGTAAATGTTGCTAATAGGAGGGGAGCTAGCTGAGTGGAGAATTTCTTGTAAAACTCTGCAGGGTAGCCATCAGGGCCTGCTGCTTTTCCACCTTGGAGTGACTTTATAGCATCTAGTAATTCTGATAATGCCAGAGGTTTATCAAGTTCCTCCACACTAAAAGCGTCTTATTTGTGGTATCTGTAATGTATCCAGAAATGCATTAGATTGTATATTGTCTTCTTTAAACTCAGTAGTATATAGGGATTTATAGTAGTCTCTGAAAGTGTACATTATATTTTTGTGTTCGATGATTTTATCTCCATTCGTGTTAGTGATTACCGAGATTGCGTTGCGCACTTCTTGCTTGTGAATTTGTTGAGCTAAAAGCTTATTAGCTTTCTCTCCATGTTCATAGTAATGATGTCTGGATTTGTAAATTAGTTGTTCAGTTTCTTTAGTTGTCAAGAGGTTTAATTCTGAATGTAGAGCCTGCCTCCTCCTATGTAGAGTCTCGCTTGGTAGTCTGGCATGTTCTTCATCTATTTTAGTAATTTTGCTTTTTATCTCTGCTACTTTCTTCGCTTCGGATTTATTTCTGTGGGAAAGATATGAGATAATCTGTCCTCTTAAGAAGGCCTTAAGAGTTTCCCAGAGTATTCCTGCAGAGATCTCAGGGGATGTATTTGTCTCTAGAAAGAATTTGATTTGTTTGGATATAAATTCAGTACAATTCTCGTCAGCTAATAGAAGCGGTTGAGGCCATCTGCGGGTGAGTGTATGGGGCTTAGTAATTTCAGCTCCAAGATCATAGGAGCATGGTCCGAAATAACAATAGCATCGTATTTACAAGATTTAATCTTAGGCAAGAAGTTATTGTCTATAAAGAAGTAATCAATCCTTGAGTAGCAATGATGTACTGGTGAGTAGAAAGAATATGTTCTTGAATTTGGGTTTAAAAACCTCCAGGGATCTGATAAGTTGTGATCAGTTATAAACTTTGTAATTATCTTTGCGGTGTTAGTTGCTGTTCCCCTGTGGAGGAAGTCCTATCTAAAAGTGGATTTAAAACACAATTAAAGTCCCCAGCCATTATAACTTTATGAGTGTTCAGATTGGGAATGGATGCAAATAAATTTTGTATAAATTCCTTATCATCAACATTAGGTGCATAAACATTTATCAAAATCATTTTACAGTTAGATAAGTCTCCCATGACCATTACATATCTCCCTTCAGGATCCAATACTACATCTGATGCTACAAATGGTACTGTTCTATGTATGAGAATTCCCACACCTCTAGTTTTCTTTGTAAAACTAGAATGGAACATTTGGCCAGTCCAGTCTTTTGCAGCCGGAACTGATCCTTGCTTAGTAAGTGGGTTTCCTGTAAAAATACTATTTTAGCATTTAGACCTGTTAGGTGAGAAAGTACTTTCTTTCTCTTTAATTCGTGATTCAGGCCTTTAACATTCCAGCTTACGAAGTTAACTGTCCCATCATGGAGACACTGATTCTGAGTTTTTGATGTCATTTTATAGTCTTAACTGGAAGTGAGATAGTTTAGGTCTTAATTTCCTATTTCCCCAAGAGTTGTTGCCATGCAGCTTATTATTACGTTGATAGTTATAATTATAAAGATTGAGATGATAGATTAGGTATAGATCAAGCCTGCTCTCTTTCTCTTGCCCCCTTAACCCCCCACCCTTCCTTTTTGCCTCCCCAAGTGAGGCTAAAACCCACTTCACGCAGTCCCAGTCCTCTGACATACCCAGAGACAGAGCACGTCCAAAGCACAACAAGCCCCATGCAGTGGCGCTTTAGGCTAAAAGATAGAGATATCTGTTACCAATATAGTCTTTAAAAGAAAAAAAAAAATTGCACTTAAAATATATATATAGTCTTCAGCAATTTTAGTGCATTAAGATGATACACCCAGATAATAAACCCAGGTGATGGTGTTAAAGATGTGTCCAAAATAAGCATAACAAGTCTTAATGCAGTAATAGCAATAACAGTAAACCAAGGGTATGATATTGAACAGTCTCGTTTAGGGTACACATGAAATAATTAGAAAAGAAAAAGAAAAAAAGGAGGAAAAAGTAATTAAGCACAATAAAACATAAACAGATAGCGCCCTAGTAATACTAAGTAATAATAAGAATATATGAGAATATATGCTGATAAAAACCCGTATTTTAAAACAAATAGATCAGACAGTAGATTATTAATCCTAGCTTTATCATTTATCATTTACGCCATGACTCACTATTATGTATCAGAATAGTCCCGGGATCAGCTTTCTTAATTCATTTTCTGCTTCTTCCTTGCTAGCGAAGACATAGAAATGACCTGCCATTCCACTTTCAGTTTTGCGGATACAGGAGGCTGTATTTGACACTGGCTTGCCGTAGTCGCTGTTTAATATTATAGAAGGCTGCGCGTTTAATAGCTGTTGCTGGAGAGAAGTCAGGGAAGATACGAATGTGGTTATTTTCATATATAATATCTTCCTTGTTTCTGAGGAGTGCCATCACCTCTAGCTTAAATGATAATCGTTCAAAACGAACTATAAAAGATCTTGGTCGGGGTCTGACGGTGTTTGATCAGCGTGCGCGTAAGCGCTGCTATCTCAGATTCTGCTTTAAAGTCACCCCCAATTATTTTAGAAAAAGTTCAGCTGCGAATTTCACAGGGTTTGAACTTTCTCGATTCTCCGGCAGACCTTCAATTCTGACATTATACCTTCTACTCCCATCTTCTAAAGCAGCCAGTCTGTCTCCAAGTTTTTCTCCAAGTTTTTGCATTCGGAACTGACATTTACTGCTCTTTCCTCGGCACTGGCAGCTAAATGTTCGGCCATTTTAATCCGATTCGTGAATGTCTCCTTAAGATGCTCCAATTGATCAGCAAGCGTGCTCAGTTTAACCGAGTTTTCCAGAAGGCCCTCTTCAATTTTACCCAGCACCTGTCGAAGTTCAAGTAGCACCTCTTGACGCAGCCTTTCATTTGCCTGTTGGAATTCCTGTTGCAGCCATTCATTGGCCTGTTTCATCTCCTGTTTCAATTCCTGTGCTTTCAATATTGATGCTGACATAAGGGCCTGTTTTAGGTCACAAAATGCAGCCTCTGTTTTATCAGTCCATACCTCATAGTTAGGAGACCTCTTCTTTGTTAAATCACCCAAGGGCGCCACTCTCTCTGAAAGCCAAGGTATAAACTAGCAGTAATATCCAGCTAAACAGAGAAATGCTTGGACTTGCCACTTGGTTTGCGGATGAGGCCACTTCAGTATGGCATCTACTTTTGAACGCTGTGGCACCAGGTTGCCTAAATACTTAGCTTCTTTCAACCCAAAAAAGTTATTTTTTTGGATTTATCCGAAGCCCGGCTTCACCTAGCGTCCGCAATACCACTTGGACCTGCTGTATGTGTTCCTTCCAGGTGCTGGAATAGATGACGGCATCATCCAAGTAGGCAGCACTATACGTGTCATGAGGGCAGAGCACTTAATCCACCAGACACTGGAAAGTTGCAGGAGCCCCATGTAACCCAAATGGAAGGACACGATACTGCCAGTGTCCACTAGTTGAACCTGGTCTTAACCTTAGTGGAGTCCGTTAAAGGAACCTGCTAGTACCCCTTTGTCATGTCAAGCGTAGTCAAATTTTTGCCTGTCCAAGTCTCTCGAGGAGGTTGTCCACTTGTGGCATTGGGTAAGCATTGAATTGGAAGACTTGATTAAGTCAACGGAAGTCATTGCAGAACTGCCAACTCCCATCAGGTTTACTAACCAAGACTATTGGACTGGACCAGGTACTATGACTTTTTCTCTATAACTCATAGTTCCAGCAAGCGCTTGATTTCAAGCTCCACTTCTGCTTTCTTTGCATTGGGAAGATGATGGGGCGCTCACGAACAGTAACCCCAGGCTCTGTCACAATGCTGTGCGCAATCAGCTTTTCGCTCACTACCTCCGGGACGGACAGGATGGCTGTCTCGAGCTCCCATTGCTTTCTGGAATTTAAATCAGTACCAAAGTTAAGGATATTTTTCTAAGCAAAGAAAGAGCGGGGATGAGCACAGAAGGGATTGGCATCCCGTTCCTTCCACGGCTTCAGAAGATTTATATGATAAACCCACTTATTCAACCGCCGACTGGGTTGATTGTTTCACCAAACAATTGACGAGTCCTTTCCTCTCGTTAACTTCATAAGGGCCTTGCCAATGGGCTAGCAATTTAGAATGGGAGGTAGGAACCAAAACCATGATATGATCTCTTGGATGGAATTCTCAGGGGGTCGTAACACGATCATAATAGTTGGCCTGTGCTGCTTGCATGTCTTCCATGTGACCTTTTAATATAGGTCGAATTTTTCCAAATCGATCACGTTTGCCTCTCCTTCCCATCCTTTTTTCAAAATATCCAATATTCCTAGAGGTTGTCGTCCATATAATAATTTGAAAGGCGAGAGACCCGTAAATGCTTGTGGAACTTCCCGATAGGCAAAGAGTATGATGGGGAGGAGCTGATCCCAGTTCCTTTCATCCGCGCTGACCACCTTGCGAAGCATTTGTTTGAGAGTCTGATTAAATCTCTCTACTAGACCATCGGTTTGAGGATGTTACACCGCAATCTTTAAGTGATTTATTTTAAGTGACTTGGTAGTCTCCTTAAACGTCTCCGAGGTAAAAGCATAATCCACAAGGACTAATATATATTTATTTCCTCGGGCTGAGGGTTATAGGGGTATTAGTATATCAACCCCAATTGATCCAAAGGGGACATCAATCAAGGGAAGGGGAACGAGAGGAGCTTTGTCCTTCCTAGGAATCTGCCATGATTGGCACTCCGGACAAGAGACGCAAAAATGGCGAACCACCTCATTAATTCCCGGCCAATAAAATTGTAGCTTAATACGCTCTAGAGTTTTTTGGTGCCCAGATTGCCTCCTAGGCGGTGCCAATCCACACAGCTGTAGGTTTGTGGAATTAACAACTGCTTCCATACCTCCCACTCATGCTCCGCTACCTGATATAATCAGTCATTTTCTATCACAAAGTGAGGACCATGCGGCATGGGCTGATGACTGCGCTGGCCATTGACTGCATTTTTCGAAAATTCCAGGGAGTCATCGTTCCACTGCTCCCTTTTGAAAGAAATTGAAATTTAGAGGGTCCAGACAACCTCAAGGGGTGGGGCTCATCGAGTCACGGGGTGATGATGTTTCTGCCTGCAACAGTCCAGGAATCTCCCCATCCAACTCTTGGACTTCCGTATCTCTCTCTGCTGACTGATTACACGGCGTGGAGACAGTTTGAGTCGGGTCATTCCCGTCTATAACTAGGCCTAAATTATAATCGGGAGTAGTCAGTACTACACTGCATTTATTGTTAGACCAGTCCCGCACTAGAATCACCAACAAAGGTGGATTGAGGAGGACTGCTACAGGGAGATTTTTTTTTTGCAATCCTCCATGGCTGATGAAGCATCAGGAGGTTTTATATTTTCGGATTTCTCCTTGTATACATGTGTAAAACGAGCCCCGGACACAGACAGGGAGACATGTTTTAGAAACCACCACATGTATATTTACAGTCACTATTATTTACAGTTATAAGTGCACATACACCCCAAGAGTTCAGGCCTCTCACACTCTGCCTCACTCTTCAGACCACCTCCACTCCTCTCCTTCAAGCTCTGTCCTTCTCGTCACCTGACTCTAGCCTTGAATGAAGGGAGGCGGCCCCTTTTATAGTCACCCGGATGTGCTCCAGGTGCTTCCCAGCAATCTTACACTGGCACTCCCCAGTGTGGCGGAAGTGCCGGCTGCGTACCCGGAAGCACTCCAGGTGTCTCCAATCCTCTTCCCCCCAGCACTCCCAGGTGTGGTGGAAGTGCTGAGGTCCAGGGCTCTATAAGCATTGGGGCACCCCCTGGTGGTGACCACAGGCCCCTACAGGGCTGAGCTTCAATGGTCTCTACCCATGGTCCCCAAAGCAGCCAGGGCGTTAGCCCTCTCATGGTCTGGAGGAGGCGCAAGCCCTCCTCCGGTCCTCCCGGCCTGGTACCACCCACAGCCACGTGCCACATCATGTTATACTGGTCTTTACTCTAATACACTGTTGCAGTAGTACATATTGGCAATCAACAATGGAAATGTTGCTGCCAGAATCAAGGAGTGATTCAACTTTAGATCCATTAACAATCACTACTCCCGTATGTGATATCGTCAGGAGGTTTGTAAGTGCACATAACCCTCCCTACTCTCTCCACCTGCAGTACTCCTCATTCCTGAGTAAGTTGCGTGCCCAGGGGTTCAGTGACTTTGGAATAGGCTCTGGCTCATAAGGAAGAGGCAAATTTTGTGGGACATAATTCTCATAGTGTCCACTAAAGGACCGTTCTGCTCTCTCAGATTGTGAGGCTGCCCTAGATGTTTTAACAAGCTGGATTAGCTCAACCATGTTTTTAAAGTCTCCCCTGACTGGCTGGGTGAAGTGTTCAGGGAGGGTCTGAATTAGCAGAAAGCAAGCTATCTGCTAAACTATTAGGAAAGTTGTGGATTCAAACGACCTTAGCCATAGTGCCACCTGTTCCCAGAGAGGAAAGGCTTGCTCCTGGGTCAGCATCTCCACCTGCTTGACTGGGGATGCCTCACATTTAGCTAGGGTCTTGGTCCTAGTAGAGGGAATAGCTCTCTCCTCTGAGAGTATATAAAAATCCCCCTTCACTTCTCCCATAGGGACAAGCCCACTCCTATGTGTCTCTCCCACACTTTCCCTTTATTTTTTTCTTGCTCGGTTATGTGTATTGGAAGCAGAGCGTGCACTGGGTCTTTCCAAACAACAGGATGAATCCCCCACTCGGAAACTCTGCCCCAGTACTCTCCCACCTGGTTATACTTCAGGTCCGGTCCCAGTTTCTTAAGGGCTTTAAACATTATGCCGATTTTGCCACTGTCACATAAACACCTAAGAGACATCAAAATGGTTTGGGGCAGCCACCTGTATTATATACCCTGGCTGCAAAAGGTAATAGTTGAAAGCTTTTAACAGGTCGGAGTCCAAAACAGAACTGAATTAGGTTGTTAAAGATGGCGGCTTTTTATGCTGAGAATGGAAGGGATGTCATCGGTGGTACTGGAACCCTACGGGATTTCCCGTGGATGGTCTACAACGGATTGAGAAAGAAAGTCAGTGCACCTCGCCACCTCCTTTTAAAGCGTGGAATTTCTATCATTCAGGCCCTTTAGTTGTCTCCCAACCGCACATGTGTGACACTGGAAAGGCTCGCTATATTTAAGAGTGTGTTACCCTTCAATGGTGAAAGTAGATGAACTCAATAAATGTTACTGATACTTCTCACATATTTCACAATAATAGAAAACACCTTTTCTCTGAGTCAGGTTACACAGACAAGAAAACTAAGTAACAGATAAGAAACTTGCCGCACTTTATGTATGTTTCAAGTTAAAATAGTGTAGTATTAAAAGGTAAGTGCATCCTTTTCTGCTTGTTTTGATCTCTGCCTCCTGTGAATGTTTTTTTTTTTGGAATAGCATTAGACTCAAGATAAAAGAACTTGTGTGGTCATTAGAAAATTCAGGGACCCTTTTCTGACAGCTGTGAGCACAATGAAACACACAATCCTGGTAAGTGAGGCAATTTATCAGATAGCAAAAGCATGAACACAAACATATCCTCACACACTGGAGTCCATTCTGAGTCACCTTTAACCTAACCACCATGCCTTTAAGGTTGTTAGATGAAAACCAGGGTACCAAACATGCCACCTCTGGGTGTGAATTGGTTTAAGAGGACTTGAGAATGGTGTTGTTCTAAAATTGCTTTCTGAAAAACGTATTACATCATGCAGTGCTGGTTAATTTAATGCTCCAGTTACAAAATTTTAAAAATTTTCCTCTTCTCTACTTAGACATTCAGAAACAGGAAGTGAAAATTTAGAGTGGAGCTGGATGTCACATGTGATATAGCTCTCCAGTGGTGTGCAAGAAACAACATTAGGTCAATGGGGACTTGATTATGGGGACAGAAACACAGCTTTTCTCCAGCAAAATGGAGTCTTCTTGTGTTGTTCTCCGGTACAAATGTGAAACAACTGCTGGGGCATGTGAACAGGCATCTGGCCAGAGATGGGTTGAGTCCAGCTATCATTTTCAAAGTGGTAGTCCAAGTAAGATTTAGCAGTTCATAACCTCTTCTTCATGAGTCAGATATTGAGGAAGAATGTAGTGGTGCAGGTTTATGTGAATTTAGGGCATGTATTTGAACAGTAAAGATTTAGGGAATAAGGGAACAGTCATGGAGTTTAGAATAGTTAAGGCTTTAAAGATTAAGTAAGATGAAAGACACTGACACTGATATAAAAAAGAAAGATAACTTTGAAATTGCCTGCCTACAGGAATAAGCCAACATAATATTCTTTTGTAATCAATACTAATATAATTCTAATACTAATTCTAATAACAGTGGAACTTTCTGGAAGTAAATTAGTTAATCTTGGACAGTGTGTTTTATCCTTATTTAGTTAACAGTTTTATTTCATCAATTAATTTAAAACTGGTGTATAGTCAAGACTACACTTTGGGCTTATTTTCTTAAGCATTAAACAATTTTAGTCCAGTGAAAAACAAAACAAACACGTGTTTTAGATATTATCCATAATAGATTTAAAATGAAAGAATGTATGGCAATGTTCTTTTATAATTATGCACTTAATGAACAGCTATACTTTTCACTAATGAAGAAGGAAACAGAAATTTTAGAAAATACATGTTTTGTACAATGATGGTTTAGATTAAGTCAGAAATGTATGTATTATAAACTATAGCACAGGAAGATAT